>NC_044558.1:7239907-7325046 GCF_007565055.1 Rhinopithecus roxellana
TCTGAGAAGGCTTCTTTGGATCACATTGAGGCCTACGCTGATAAAGGAAATTTCATCCTTTCAAAACGTGAAAGAAACTTTCTGAGAAACTTCTTTCTGATCTGTGATTTCATCTCACAGAGTTACAACCTCTGCCTCAAGAAGCAGTTTGCTAACACTCTTTTCGTGGAATCTGCAAAGTGATATTTTGGAGCCTATTGGGGCCCATGGTGATAAAGGAATTATCCTCACATAATAACTAAAGAGAAGCTTTCTGAGAAACTGCATTGCCATGTGTGAATGCAACTCACAGAGTTACACGTTTCTCTTCAGTGATCAGTTTGTTAGCACAGTTTTCTGGAAATCTGCAATTAGATACTTCATAGCGCAATGAACATTACAGTGACAAAGGAAATATCCACAGATGAAAACTAGAAAGAAGCTTTCTTAGAAACTTCTTGGTGATGTGTGAATTCATCTCACAGAGTTACACTTATGTTTCGTGGAGCAGTCCATTAACACTGTCTTTGGGGAAACTGAGAAGGGCTTCTTTGGATCACATTGAGGCCTACGCTGATAAAGGAAATTTCATCCGTTCAAAACGTGAAAGAAGCTTTCTGAGAAACTTCTTTCTGATCTGTGAGTTCATCTCACAGAGTTACAACCTCTGCCTCAAGAAGCAGTTTGCTAACACTCTTTTCGTGGAATCTGCAAAGTGATATTTGGGAGCCTATTGGGGCCCATGGTGATAAAGGAAATATCCTCACATAATAACTAAAGAGAAGCTTTCTGAGAAACTGCATTGCCATGTGTGAATGCAACTCACAGAGTTACACGTTTCTCTTCAGTGATCAGTTTGTTAGCACAGTTTTCTGGAAATCTGCAATTAGATACTTCATAGCGCAATGAACATTACAGTGACAAAGGAAATATCCACAGATGAAAACTAGAAAGAAGCTTTCTTAGAAACTTCTTGGTGATGTGTGAATTCATCTCACAGAGTTACACTTATGTTTCGTGGAGCAGTCCATTAACACTGTCTTTGGGGAAACTGAGAAGGGCTTCTTTGGATCACATTGAGGCCTACGCTGATAAAGGAAATTTCATCCGTTCAAAACGTGAAAGAAGCTTTCTGAGAAACTTCTTTCTGATCTGTGAGTTCATCTCACAGAGTTACAACCTCTGCCTCAAGAAGCAGTTTGCTAACACTCTTTTCGTGGAATCTGCAAAGTGATATTTGGGAGCCTATTGGGGCCCATGGTGATAAAGGAAATATCCTCACATAATAACTAAAGAGAAGCTTTCTGAGAAACTGCATTGCCATGTGTGAATGCAACTCACAGAGTTACACGTTTCTCTTCAGTGATCAGTTTGTTAGCACAGTTTTCTGGAAATCTGCAATTAGATACTTCATAGCGCAATGAACATTACAGTGACAAAGGAAATATCCACAGATGAAAACTAGAAAGAAGCTTTCTTAGAAACTTCTTGGTGATGTGTGAATTCATCTCACAGAGTTACACTTATGTTTCGTGGAGCAGTCCATTAACACTGTCTTTGGGGAAACTGAGAAGGGCTTCTTTGGATCACATTGAGGCCTACGCTGATAAAGGAAATTTCATCCGTTCAAAACGTGAAAGAAGCTTTCTGAGAAACTTCTTTCTGATCTGTGAGTTCATCTCACAGAGTTACAACCTCTGCCTCAAGAAGCAGTTTGCTAACACTCTTTTCGTGGAATCTGCAAAGTGATATTTGGGAGCCTATTGGGGCCCATGGTGATAAAGGAAATATCCTCACATAATAACTAAAGAGAAGCTTTCTGAGAAACTGCATTGCCATGTGTGAATGCAACTCACAGAGTTACACGTTTCTCTTCAGTGATCAGTTTGTTAGCACAGTTTTCTGGAAATCTGCAATTAGATACTTCATAGCGCAATGAACATTACAGTGACAAAGGAAATATCCACAGATGAAAACTAGAAAGAAGCTTTCTTAGAAACTTCTTGGTGATGTGTGAATTCATCTCACAGAGTTACACTTATGTTTCGTGGAGCAGTCCATTAACACTGTCTTTGGAGGAATCTGAGAAGGGCTTCTTTGGATCACATTGAGGCCTACGCTGATAAAGGAAATTTCATCCGTTCAAAACGTGAAAGAAGCTTTCTGAGAAACTTCTTTCTGATCTGTGAGTTCATCTCACAGAGTTACAACCTCTGCCTCAAGAAGCAGTTTGCTAACACTCTTTTCGTGGAATCTGCAAAGTGATATTTGGGAGCCTATGGGGCCCATGGTGATAAAGGAAATATCCTCACATAATAACTAAAGAGAAGCTTTCTGAGAAACTGCATTGCCATGTGTGAATGCAACTCACAGAGTTACACGTTTCTCTTCAGTGATCAGTTTGTTAGCACAGTTTTCTGGAAATCTGCAATTAGATACTTCATAGCGCAATGAACATTACAGTGACAAAGGAAATATCCACAGATGAAAACTAGAAAGAAGCTTTCTTAGAAACTTCTTGGTGATGTGTGAATTCATCTCACAGAGTTACACTTATGTTTCGTGGAGCAGTCCATTAACACTGTCTTTGGGGAATCTGAGAAGGGCTTCTTTGGATCACATTGAGGCCTACGCTGATAAAGGAAATTTCATCCGTTCAAAACGTGAAAGAAGCTTTCTGAGAAACTTCTTTCTGATCTGTGAGTTCATCTCACAGAGTTACAACCTCTGCCTCAAGAAGCAGTTTGCTAACACTCTTTTCGTGGAATCTGCAAAGTGATATTTGGGAGCCTATTGGGGCCCATGGTGATAAAGGAAATATCCTCACATAATAACTAAAGAGAAGCTTTCTGAGAAACTGCATTGCCATGTGTGAATGCAACTCACAGAGTTACACGTTTCTCTTCAGTGATCAGTTTGTTAGCACAGTTTTCTGGAAATCTGCAATTAGATACTTCATAGCGCAATGAACATTACAGTGACAAAGGAAATATCCACAGATGAAAACTAGAAAGAAGCTTTCTTAGAAACTTCTTGGTGATGTGTGAATTCATCTCACAGAGTTACACTTATGTTTCGTGGAGCAGTCCATTAACACTGTCTTTGGGGAAACTGAGAAGGGCTTCTTTGGATCACATTGAGGCCTACGCTGATAAAGGAAATTTCATCCGTTCAAAACGTGAAAGAAGCTTTCTGAGAAACTTCTTTCTGATCTGTGAGTTCATCTCACAGAGTTACAACCTCTGCCTCAAGAAGCAGTTTGCTAACACTCTTTTCGTGGAATCTGCAAAGTGATATTTGGGAGCCTATTGGGGCCCATGGTGATAAAGGAAATATCCTCACATAATAACTAAAGAGAAGCTTTCTGAGAAACTGCATTGCCATGTGTGAATGCAACTCACAGAGTTACACGTTTCTCTTCAGTGATCAGTTTGTTAGCACAGTTTTCTGGAAATCTGCAATTAGATACTTCATAGCGCAATGAACATTACAGTGACAAAGGAAATATCCACAGATGAAAACTAGAAAGAAGCTTTCTTAGAAACTTCTTGGTGATGTGTGAATTCATCTCACAGAGTTACACTTATGTTTCGTGGAGCAGTCCATTAACACTGTCTTTGGGGAAACTGAGAAGGGCTTCTTTGGATCACATTGAGGCCTACGCTGATAAAGGAAATTTCATCCGTTCAAAACGTGAAAGAAGCTTTCTGAGAAACTTCTTTCTGATCTGTGAGTTCATCTCACAGAGTTACAACCTCTGCCTCAAGAAGCAGTTTGCTAACACTCTTTTCGTGGAATCTGCAAAGTGATATTTGGGAGCCTATTGGGGCCCATGGTGATAAAGGAAATATCCTCACATAATAACTAAAGAGAAGCTTTCTGAGAAACTGCATTGCCATGTGTGAATGCAACTCACAGAGTTACACGTTTCTCTTCAGTGATCAGTTTGTTAGCACAGTTTTCTGGAAATCTGCAATTAGATACTTCATAGCGCAATGAACATTACAGTGACAAAGGAAATATCCACAGATGAAAACTAGAAAGAAGCTTTCTTAGAAACTTCTTGGTGATGTGTGAATTCATCTCACAGAGTTACACTTATGTTTCGTGGAGCAGTCCATTAACACTGTCTTTGGGGAAACTGAGAAGGGCTTCTTTGGATCACATTGAGGCCTACGCTGATAAAGGAAATTTCATCCGTTCAAAACGTGAAAGAAGCTTTCTGAGAAACTTCTTTCTGATCTGTGAGTTCATCTCACAGAGTTACAACCTCTGCCTCAAGAAGCAGTTTGCTAACACTCTTTTCGTGGAATCTGCAAAGTGATATTTGGGAGCCTATTGGGGCCCATGGTGATAAAGGAAATATCCTCACATAATAACTAAAGAGAAGCTTTCTGAGAAACTGCATTGCCATGTGTGAATGCAACTCACAGAGTTACACGTTTCTCTTCAGTGATCAGTTTGTTAGCACAGTTTTCTGGAAATCTGCAATTAGATACTTCATAGCGCAATGAACATTACAGTGACAAAGGAAATATCCACAGATGAAAACTAGAAAGAAGCTTTCTTAGAAACTTCTTGGTGATGTGTGAATTCATCTCACAGAGTTACACTTATGTTTCGTGGAGCAGTCCATTAACACTGTCTTTGGGGAACTGAGAAGGGCTTCTTTGGATCACATTGAGGCCTACGCTGATAAAGGAAATTTCATCCGTTCAAAACGTGAAAGAAGCTTTCTGAGAAACTTCTTTCTGATCTGTGAGTTCATCTCACAGAGTTACAACCTCTGCCTCAAGAAGCAGTTTGCTAACACTCTTTTCGTGGAATCTGCAAAGTGATATTTGGGAGCCTATTGGGGCCCATGGTGATAAAGGAAATATCCTCACATAATAACTAAAGAGAAGCTTTCTGAGAAACTGCATTGCCATGTGTGAATGCAACTCACAGAGTTACACGTTTCTCTTCAGTGATCAGTTTGTTAGCACAGTTTTCTGGAAATCTGCAATTAGATACTTCATAGCGCAATGAACATTACAGTGACAAAGGAAATATCCACAGATGAAAACTAGAAAGAAGCTTTCTTAGAAACTTCTTGGTGATGTGTGAATTCATCTCACAGAGTTACACTTATGTTTCGTGGAGCAGTCCATTAACACTGTCTTTGAGGGAAATCTGAGAAGGGCTTCTTTGGATCACATTGAGGCCTACGCTGATAAAGGAAATTTCATCCGTTCAAAACGTGAAAGAAGCTTTCTGAGAAACTTCTTTCTGATCTGTGAGTTCATCTCACAGAGTTACAACCTCTGCCTCAAGAAGCAGTTTGCTAACACTCTTTTCGTGGAATCTGCAAAGTGATATTTGGGAGCCTATTGGGGCCCATGGTGATAAAGGAAATATCCTCACATAATAACTAAAGAGAAGCTTTCTGAGAAACTGCATTGCCATGTGTGAATGCAACTCACAGAGTTACACGTTTCTCTTCAGTGATCAGTTTGTTAGCACAGTTTTCTGGAAATCTGCAATTAGATACTTCATAGCGCAATGAACATTACAGTGACAAAGGAAATATCCACAGATGAAAACTAGAAAGAAGCTTTCTTAGAAACTTCTTGGTGATGTGTGAATTCATCTCACAGAGTTACACTTATGTTTCGTGGAGCAGTCCATTAACACTGTCTTTGGGGAAACTGAGAAGGGCTTCTTTGGATCACATTGAGGCCTACGCTGATAAAGGAAATTTCATCCGTTCAAAACGTGAAAGAAGCTTTCTGAGAAACTTCTTTCTGATCTGTGAGTTCATCTCACAGAGTTACAACCTCTGCCTCAAGAAGCAGTTTGCTAACACTCTTTTCGTGGAATCTGCAAAGTGATATTTGGGAGCCTATTGGGGCCCATGGTGATAAAGGAAATATCCTCACATAATAACTAAAGAGAAGCTTTCTGAGAAACTGCATTGCCATGTGTGAATGCAACTCACAGAGTTACACGTTTCTCTTCAGTGATCAGTTTGTTAGCACAGTTTTCTGGAAATCTGCAATTAGATACTTCATAGCGCAATGAACATTACAGTGACAAAGGAAATATCCACAGATGAAAACTAGAAAGAAGCTTTCTTAGAAACTTCTTGGTGATGTGTGAATTCATCTCACAGAGTTACACTTATGTTTCGTGGAGCAGTCCATTAACACTGTCTTTGGGGAAACTGAGAAGGGCTTCTTTGGATCACATTGAGGCCTACGCTGATAAAGGAAATTTCATCCGTTCAAAACGTGAAAGAAGCTTTCTGAGAAACTTCTTTCTGATCTGTGAGTTCATCTCACAGAGTTACAACCTCTGCCTCAAGAAGCAGTTTGCTAACACTCTTTTCGTGGAATCTGCAAAGTGATATTTGGGAGCCTATTGGGGCCCATGGTGATAAAGGAAATATCCTCACATAATAACTAAAGAGAAGCTTTCTGAGAAACTGCATTGCCATGTGTGAATGCAACTCACAGAGTTACACGTTTCTCTTCAGTGATCAGTTTGTTAGCACAGTTTTCTGGAAATCTGCAATTAGATACTTCATAGCGCAATGAACATTACAGTGACAAAGGAAATATCCACAGATGAAAACTAGAAAGAAGCTTTCTTAGAAACTTCTTGGTGATGTGTGAATTCATCTCACAGAGTTACACTTATGTTTCGTGGAGCAGTCCATTAACACTGTCTTTGGGGAAACTGAGAAGGGCTTCTTTGGATCACATTGAGGCCTACGCTGATAAAGGAAATTTCATCCGTTCAAAACGTGAAAGAAGCTTTCTGAGAAACTTCTTTCTGATCTGTGAGTTCATCTCACAGAGTTACAACCTCTGCCTCAAGAAGCAGTTTGCTAACACTCTTTTCGTGGAATCTGCAAAGTGATATTTGGGAGCCTATTGGGGCCCATGGTGATAAAGGAAATATCCTCACATAATAACTAAAGAGAAGCTTTCTGAGAAACTGCATTGCCATGTGTGAATGCAACTCACAGAGTTACACGTTTCTCTTCAGTGATCAGTTTGTTAGCACAGTTTTCTGGAAATCTGCAATTAGATACTTCATAGCGCAATGAACATTACAGTGACAAAGGAAATATCCACAGATGAAAACTAGAAAGAAGCTTTCTTAGAAACTTCTTGGTGATGTGTGAATTCATCTCACAGAGTTACACTTATGTTTCGTGGAGCAGTCCATTAACACTGTCTTTGGGGAAACTGAGAAGGGCTTCTTTGGATCACATTGAGGCCTACGCTGATAAAGGAAATTTCATCCGTTCAAAACGTGAAAGAAGCTTTCTGAGAAACTTCTTTCTGATCTGTGAGTTCATCTCACAGAGTTACAACCTCTGCCTCAAGAAGCAGTTTGCTAACACTCTTTTCGTGGAATCTGCAAAGTGATATTTGGGAGCCTATTGGGGCCCATGGTGATAAAGGAAATATCCTCACATAATAACTAAAGAGAAGCTTTCTGAGAAACTGCATTGCCATGTGTGAATGCAACTCACAGAGTTACACGTTTCTCTTCAGTGATCAGTTTGTTAGCACAGTTTTCTGGAAATCTGCAATTAGATACTTCATAGCGCAATGAACATTACAGTGACAAAGGAAATATCCACAGATGAAAACTAGAAAGAAGCTTTCTTAGAAACTTCTTGGTGATGTGTGAATTCATCTCACAGAGTTACACTTATGTTTCGTGGAGCAGTCCATTAACACTGTCTTTGGGGAAACTGAGAAGGGCTTCTTTGGATCACATTGAGGCCTACGCTGATAAAGGAAATTTCATCCGTTCAAAACGTGAAAGAAGCTTTCTGAGAAACTTCTTTCTGATCTGTGAGTTCATCTCACAGAGTTACAACCTCTGCCTCAAGAAGCAGTTTGCTAACACTCTTTTCGTGGAATCTGCAAAGTGATATTTGGGAGCCTATTGGGGCCCATGGTGATAAAGGAAATATCCTCACATAATAACTAAAGAGAAGCTTTCTGAGAAACTGCATTGCCATGTGTGAATGCAACTCACAGAGTTACACGTTTCTCTTCAGTGATCAGTTTGTTAGCACAGTTTTCTGGAAATCTGCAATTAGATACTTCATAGCGCAATGAACATTACAGTGACAAAGGAAATATCCACAGATGAAAACTAGAAAGAAGCTTTCTTAGAAACTTCTTGGTGATGTGTGAATTCATCTCACAGAGTTACACTTATGTTTCGTGGAGCAGTCCATTAACACTGTCTTTGGGGAAACTGAGAAGGGCTTCTTTGGATCACATTGAGGCCTACGCTGATAAAGGAAATTTCATCCGTTCAAAACGTGAAAGAAGCTTTCTGAGAAACTTCTTTCTGATCTGTGAGTTCATCTCACAGAGTTACAACCTCTGCCTCAAGAAGCAGTTTGCTAACACTCTTTTCGTGGAATCTGCAAAGTGATATTTGGGAGCCTATTGGGGCCCATGGTGATAAAGGAAATATCCTCACATAATAACTAAAGAGAAGCTTTCTGAGAAACTGCATTGCCATGTGTGAATGCAACTCACAGAGTTACACGTTTCTCTTCAGTGATCAGTTTGTTAGCACAGTTTTCTGGAAATCTGCAATTAGATACTTCATAGCGCAATGAACATTACAGTGACAAAGGAAATATCCACAGATGAAAACTAGAAAGAAGCTTTCTTAGAAACTTCTTGGTGATGTGTGAATTCATCTCACAGAGTTACACTTATGTTTCGTGGAGCAGTCCATTAACACTGTCTTTGGGGAAACTGAGAAGGGCTTCTTTGGATCACATTGAGGCCTACGCTGATAAAGGAAATTTCATCCGTTCAAAACGTGAAAGAAGCTTTCTGAGAAACTTCTTTCTGATCTGTGAGTTCATCTCACAGAGTTACAACCTCTGCCTCAAGAAGCAGTTTGCTAACACTCTTTTCGTGGAATCTGCAAAGTGATATTTGGGAGCCTATTGGGGCCCATGGTGATAAAGGAAATATCCTCACATAATAACTAAAGAGAAGCTTTCTGAGAAACTGCATTGCCATGTGTGAATGCAACTCACAGAGTTACACGTTTCTCTTCAGTGATCAGTTTGTTAGCACAGTTTTCTGGAAATCTGCAATTAGATACTTCATAGCGCAATGAACATTACAGTGACAAAGGAAATATCCACAGATGAAAACTAGAAAGAAGCTTTCTTAGAAACTTCTTGGTGATGTGTGAATTCATCTCACAGAGTTACACTTATGTTTCGTGGAGCAGTCCATTAACACTGTCTTTGGGGAAACTGAGAAGGGCTTCTTTGGATCACATTGAGGCCTACGCTGATAAAGGAAATTTCATCCGTTCAAAACGTGAAAGAAGCTTTCTGAGAAACTTCTTTCTGATCTGTGAGTTCATCTCACAGAGTTACAACCTCTGCCTCAAGAAGCAGTTTGCTAACACTCTTTTCGTGGAATCTGCAAAGTGATATTTGGGAGCCTATTGGGGCCCATGGTGATAAAGGAAATATCCTCACATAATAACTAAAGAGAAGCTTTCTGAGAAACTGCATTGCCATGTGTGAATGCAACTCACAGAGTTACACGTTTCTCTTCAGTGATCAGTTTGTTAGCACAGTTTTCTGGAAATCTGCAATTAGATACTTCATAGCGCAATGAACATTACAGTGACAAAGGAAATATCCACAGATGAAAACTAGAAAGAAGCTTTCTTAGAAACTTCTTGGTGATGTGTGAATTCATCTCACAGAGTTACACTTATGTTTCGTGGAGCAGTCCATTAACACTGTCTTTGGGGAAACTGAGAAGGGCTTCTTTGGATCACATTGAGGCCTACGCTGATAAAGGAAATTTCATCCGTTCAAAACGTGAAAGAAGCTTTCTGAGAAACTTCTTTCTGATCTGTGAGTTCATCTCACAGAGTTACAACCTCTGCCTCAAGAAGCAGTTTGCTAACACTCTTTTCGTGGAATCTGCAAAGTGATATTTGGGAGCCTATTGGGGCCCATGGTGATAAAGGAAATATCCTCACATAATAACTAAAGAGAAGCTTTCTGAGAAACTGCATTGCCATGTGTGAATGCAACTCACAGAGTTACACGTTTCTCTTCAGTGATCAGTTTGTTAGCACAGTTTTCTGGAAATCTGCAATTAGATACTTCATAGCGCAATGAACATTACAGTGACAAAGGAAATATCCACAGATGAAAACTAGAAAGAAGCTTTCTTAGAAACTTCTTGGTGATGTGTGAATTCATCTCACAGAGTTACACTTATGTTTCGTGGAGCAGTCCATTAACACTGTCTTTGGGGAAATCTGAGAAGGGCTTCTTTGGATCACATTGAGGCCTACGCTGATAAAGGAAATTTCATCCGTTCAAAACGTGAAAGAAGCTTTCTGAGAAACTTCTTTCTGATCTGTGAGTTCATCTCACAGAGTTACAACCTCTGCCTCAAGAAGCAGTTTGCTAACACTCTTTTCGTGGAATCTGCAAAGTGATATTTGGGAGCCTATTGGGGCCCATGGTGATAAAGGAAATATCCTCACATAATAACTAAAGAGAAGCTTTCTGAGAAACTGCATTGCCATGTGTGAATGCAACTCACAGAGTTACACGTTTCTCTTCAGTGATCAGTTTGTTAGCACAGTTTTCTGGAAATCTGCAATTAGATACTTCATAGCGCAATGAACATTACAGTGACAAAGGAAATATCCACAGATGAAAACTAGAAAGAAGCTTTCTTAGAAACTTCTTGGTGATGTGTGAATTCATCTCACAGAGTTACACTTATGTTTCGTGGAGCAGTCCATTAACACTGTCTTTGGGGAAACTGAGAAGGGCTTCTTTGGATCACATTGAGGCCTACGCTGATAAAGGAAATTTCATCCGTTCAAAACGTGAAAGAAGCTTTCTGAGAAACTTCTTTCTGATCTGTGAGTTCATCTCACAGAGTTACAACCTCTGCCTCAAGAAGCAGTTTGCTAACACTCTTTTCGTGGAATCTGCAAAGTGATATTTGGGAGCCTATTGGGGCCCATGGTGATAAAGGAAATATCCTCACATAATAACTAAAGAGAAGCTTTCTGAGAAACTGCATTGCCATGTGTGAATGCAACTCACAGAGTTACACGTTTCTCTTCAGTGATCAGTTTGTTAGCACAGTTTTCTGGAAATCTGCAATTAGATACTTCATAGCGCAATGAACATTACAGTGACAAAGGAAATATCCACAGATGAAAACTAGAAAGAAGCTTTCTTAGAAACTTCTTGGTGATGTGTGAATTCATCTCACAGAGTTACACTTATGTTTCGTGGAGCAGTCCATTAACACTGTCTTTGGGGAAACTGAGAAGGGCTTCTTTGGATCACATTGAGGCCTACGCTGATAAAGGAAATTTCATCCGTTCAAAACGTGAAAGAAGCTTTCTGAGAAACTTCTTTCTGATCTGTGAGTTCATCTCACAGAGTTACAACCTCTGCCTCAAGAAGCAGTTTGCTAACACTCTTTTCGTGGAATCTGCAAAGTGATATTTGGGAGCCTATTGGGGCCCATGGTGATAAAGGAAATATCCTCACATAATAACTAAAGAGAAGCTTTCTGAGAAACTGCATTGCCATGTGTGAATGCAACTCACAGAGTTACACGTTTCTCTTCAGTGATCAGTTTGTTAGCACAGTTTTCTGGAAATCTGCAATTAGATACTTCATAGCGCAATGAACATTACAGTGACAAAGGAAATATCCACAGATGAAAACTAGAAAGAAGCTTTCTTAGAAACTTCTTGGTGATGTGTGAATTCATCTCACAGAGTTACACTTATGTTTCGTGGAGCAGTCCATTAACACTGTCTTTGGGAATCTGAGAAGGGCTTCTTTGGATCACATTGAGGCCTACGCTGATAAAGGAAATTTCATCCGTTCAAAACGCGAAAGAAGCTTTCTGAGAAACTTCTTTCTGATCTGTGAGTTCATCTCACAGAGTTACAACCTCTGCCTCAAGAAGCAGTTTGCTAACACTCTTTTCGTGGAATCTGCAAAGTGATATTTGGGAGCCTATTGGGGCCCATGGTGATAAAGGAAATATCCTCACATAATAACTAAAGAGAAGCTTTCTGAGAAACTGCATTGCCATGTGTGAATGCAACTCACAGAGTTACACGTTTCTCTTCAGTGATCAGTTTGTTAGCACAGTTTTCTGGAAATCTGCAATTAGATACTTCATAGCGCAATGAACATTACAGTGACAAAGGAAATATCCACAGATGAAAACTAGAAAGAAGCTTTCTTAGAAACTTCTTGGTGATGTGTGAATTCATCTCACAGAGTTACACTTATGTTTCGTGGAGCAGTCCATTAACACTGTCTTTGAGGAATCTGAGAAGGGCTTCTTTGGATCACATTGAGGCCTACGCTGATAAAGGAAATTTCATCCGTTCAAAACGTGAAAGAAGCTTTCTGAGAAACTTCTTTCTGATCTGTGAGTTCATCTCACAGAGTTACAACCTCTGCCTCAAGAAGCAGTTTGCTAACACTCTTTTCGTGGAATCTGCAAAGTGATATTTGGGAGCCTATTGGGGCCCATGGTGATAAAGGAAATATCCTCACATAATAACTAAAGAGAAGCTTTCTGAGAAACTGCATTGCCATGTGTGAATGCAACTCACAGAGTTACACGTTTCTCTTCAGTGATCAGTTTGTTAGCACAGTTTTCTGGAAATCTGCAATTAGATACTTCATAGCGCAATGAACATTACAGTGACAAAGGAAATATCCACAGATGAAAACTAGAAAGAAGCTTTCTTAGAAACTTCTTGGTGATGTGTGAATTCATCTCACAGAGTTACACTTATGTTTCGTGGAGCAGTCCATTAACACTGTCTTTGGGGAATCTGAGAAGGGCTTCTTTGGATCACATTGAGGCCTACGCTGATAAAGGAAATTTCATCCGTTCAAAACGTGAAAGAAGCTTTCTGAGAAACTTCTTTCTGATCTGTGAGTTCATCTCACAGAGTTACAACCTCTGCCTCAAGAAGCAGTTTGCTAACACTCTTTTCGTGGAATCTGCAAAGTGATATTTGGGAGCCTATTGGGGCCCATGGTGATAAAGGAAATATCCTCACATAATAACTAAAGAGAAGCTTTCTGAGAAACTGCATTGCCATGTGTGAATGCAACTCACAGAGTTACACGTTTCTCTTCAGTGATCAGTTTGTTAGCACAGTTTTCTGGAAATCTGCAATTAGATACTTCATAGCGCAATGAACATTACAGTGACAAAGGAAATATCCACAGATGAAAACTAGAAAGAAGCTTTCTTAGAAACTTCTTGGTGATGTGTGAATTCATCTCACAGAGTTACACTTATGTTTCGTGGAGCAGTCCATTAACACTGTCTTTGAGGAATCTGAGAAGGGCTTCTTTGGATCACATTGAGGCCTACGCTGATAAAGGAAATTTCATCCGTTCAAAACGTGAAAGAAGCTTTCTGAGAAACTTCTTTCTGATCTGTGAGTTCATCTCACAGAGTTACAACCTCTGCCTCAAGAAGCAGTTTGCTAACACTCTTTTCGTGGAATCTGCAAAGTGATATTTGGGAGCCTATTGGGGCCCATGGTGATAAAGGAAATATCCTCACATAATAACTAAAGAGAAGCTTTCTGAGAAACTGCATTGCCATGTGTGAATGCAACTCACAGAGTTACACGTTTCTCTTCAGTGATCAGTTTGTTAGCACAGTTTTCTGGAAATCTGCAATTAGATACTTCATAGCGCAATGAACATTACAGTGACAAAGGAAATATCCACAGATGAAAACTAGAAAGAAGCTTTCTTAGAAACTTCTTGGTGATGTGTGAATTCATCTCACAGAGTTACACTTATGTTTCGTGGAGCAGTCCATTAACACTGTCTTTGGGGAAACTGAGAAGGGCTTCTTTGGATCACATTGAGGCCTACGCTGATAAAGGAAATTTCATCCGTTCAAAACGTGAAAGAAGCTTTCTGAGAAACTTCTTTCTGATCTGTGAGTTCATCTCACAGAGTTACAACCTCTGCCTCAAGAAGCAGTTTGCTAACACTCTTTTCGTGGAATCTGCAAAGTGATATTTGGGAGCCTATTGGGGCCCATGGTGATAAAGGAAATATCCTCACATAATAACTAAAGAGAAGCTTTCTGAGAAACTGCATTGCCATGTGTGAATGCAACTCACAGAGTTACACGTTTCTCTTCAGTGATCAGTTTGTTAGCACAGTTTTCTGGAAATCTGCAATTAGATACTTCATAGCGCAATGAACATTACAGTGACAAAGGAAATATCCACAGATGAAAACTAGAAAGAAGCTTTCTTAGAAACTTCTTGGTGATGTGTGAATTCATCTCACAGAGTTACACTTATGTTTCGTGGAGCAGTCCATTAACACTGTCTTTGGGGAAACTGAGAAGGGCTTCTTTGGATCACATTGAGGCCTACGCTGATAAAGGAAATTTCATCCGTTCAAAACGTGAAAGAAGCTTTCTGAGAAACTTCTTTCTGATCTGTGAGTTCATCTCACAGAGTTACAACCTCTGCCTCAAGAAGCAGTTTGCTAACACTCTTTTCGTGGAATCTGCAAAGTGATATTTGGGAGCCTATTGGGGCCCATGGTGATAAAGGAAATATCCTCACATAATAACTAAAGAGAAGCTTTCTGAGAAACTGCATTGCCATGTGTGAATGCAACTCACAGAGTTACACGTTTCTCTTCAGTGATCAGTTTGTTAGCACAGTTTTCTGGAAATCTGCAATTAGATACTTCATAGCGCAATGAACATTACAGTGACAAAGGAAATATCCACAGATGAAAACTAGAAAGAAGCTTTCTTAGAAACTTCTTGGTGATGTGTGAATTCATCTCACAGAGTTACACTTATGTTTCGTGGAGCAGTCCATTAACACTGTCTTTGAGGAATCTGAGAAGGGCTTCTTTGGATCACATTGAGGCCTACGCTGATAAAGGAAATTTCATCCGTTCAAAACGTGAAAGAAGCTTTCTGAGAAACTTCTTTCTGATCTGTGAGTTCATCTCACAGAGTTACAACCTCTGCCTCAAGAAGCAGTTTGCTAACACTCTTTTCGTGGAATCTGCAAAGTGATATTTGGGAGCCTATTGGGGCCCATGGTGATAAAGGAAATATCCTCACATAATAACTAAAGAGAAGCTTTCTGAGAAACTGCATTGCCATGTGTGAATGCAACTCACAGAGTTACACGTTTCTCTTCAGTGATCAGTTTGTTAGCACAGTTTTCTGGAAATCTGCAATTAGATACTTCATAGCGCAATGAACATTACAGTGACAAAGGAAATATCCACAGATGAAAACTAGAAAGAAGCTTTCTTAGAAACTTCTTGGTGATGTGTGAATTCATCTCACAGAGTTACACTTATGTTTCGTGGAGCAGTCCATTAACACTGTCTTTGGGGAATCTGAGAAGGGCTTCTTTGGATCACATTGAGGCCTACGCTGATAAAGGAAATTTCATCCGTTCAAAACGTGAAAGAAGCTTTCTGAGAAACTTCTTTCTGATCTGTGAGTTCATCTCACAGAGTTACAACCTCTGCCTCAAGAAGCAGTTTGCTAACACTCTTTTCGTGGAATCTGCAAAGTGATATTTGGGAGCCTATTGGGGCCCATGGTGATAAAGGAAATATCCTCACATAATAACTAAAGAGAAGCTTTCTGAGAAACTGCATTGCCATGTGTGAATGCAACTCACAGAGTTACACGTTTCTCTTCAGTGATCAGTTTGTTAGCACAGTTTTCTGGAAATCTGCAATTAGATACTTCATAGCGCAATGAACATTACAGTGACAAAGGAAATATCCACAGATGAAAACTAGAAAGAAGCTTTCTTAGAAACTTCTTGGTGATGTGTGAATTCATCTCACAGAGTTACACTTATGTTTCGTGGAGCAGTCCATTAACACTGTCTTTGAGGAATCTGAGAAGGGCTTCTTTGGATCACATTGAGGCCTACGCTGATAAAGGAAATTTCATCCGTTCAAAACGTGAAAGAAGCTTTCTGAGAAACTTCTTTCTGATCTGTGAGTTCATCTCACAGAGTTACAACCTCTGCCTCAAGAAGCAGTTTGCTAACACTCTTTTCGTGGAATCTGCAAAGTGATATTTGGGAGCCTATTGGGGCCCATGGTGATAAAGGAAATATCCTCACATAATAACTAAAGAGAAGCTTTCTGAGAAACTGCATTGCCATGTGTGAATGCAACTCACAGAGTTACACGTTTCTCTTCAGTGATCAGTTTGTTAGCACAGTTTTCTGGAAATCTGCAATTAGATACTTCATAGCGCAATGAACATTACAGTGACAAAGGAAATATCCACAGATGAAAACTAGAAAGAAGCTTTCTTAGAAACTTCTTGGTGATGTGTGAATTCATCTCACAGAGTTACACTTATGTTTCGTGGAGCAGTCCATTAACACTGTCTTTGGGGAATCTGAGAAGGGCTTCTTTGGATCACATTGAGGCCTACGCTGATAAAGGAAATTTCATCCGTTCAAAACGTGAAAGAAGCTTTCTGAGAAACTTCTTTCTGATCTGTGAGTTCATCTCACAGAGTTACAACCTCTGCCTCAAGAAGCAGTTTGCTAACACTCTTTTCGTGGAATCTGCAAAGTGATATTTGGGAGCCTATTGGGGCCCATGGTGATAAAGGAAATATCCTCACATAATAACTAAAGAGAAGCTTTCTGAGAAACTGCATTGCCATGTGTGAATGCAACTCACAGAGTTACACGTTTCTCTTCAGTGATCAGTTTGTTAGCACAGTTTTCTGGAAATCTGCAATTAGATACTTCATAGCGCAATGAACATTACAGTGACAAAGGAAATATCCACAGATGAAAACTAGAAAGAAGCTTTCTTAGAAACTTCTTGGTGATGTGTGAATTCATCTCACAGAGTTACACTTATGTTTCGTGGAGCAGTCCATTAACACTGTCTTTGAGGAAATCTGAGAAGGGCTTCTTTGGATCACATTGAGGCCTACGCTGATAAAGGAAATTTCATCCGTTCAAAACGTGAAAGAAGCTTTCTGAGAAACTTCTTTCTGATCTGTGAGTTCATCTCACAGAGTTACAACCTCTGCCTCAAGAAGCAGTTTGCTAACACTCTTTTCGTGGAATCTGCAAAGTGATATTTGGGAGCCTATTGGGGCCCATGGTGATAAAGGAAATATCCTCACATAATAACTAAAGAGAAGCTTTCTGAGAAACTGCATTGCCATGTGTGAATGCAACTCACAGAGTTACACGTTTCTCTTCAGTGATCAGTTTGTTAGCACAGTTTTCTGGAAATCTGCAATTAGATACTTCATAGCGCAATGAACATTACAGTGACAAAGGAAATATCCACAGATGAAAACTAGAAAGAAGCTTTCTTAGAAACTTCTTGGTGATGTGTGAATTCATCTCACAGAGTTACACTTATGTTTCGTGGAGCAGTCCATTAACACTGTCTTTGAGGAATCTGAGAAGGGCTTCTTTGGATCACATTGAGGCCTACGCTGATAAAGGAAATTTCATCCGTTCAAAACGTGAAAGAAGCTTTCTGAGAAACTTCTTTCTGATCTGTGAGTTCATCTCACAGAGTTACAACCTCTGCCTCAAGAAGCAGTTTGCTAACACTCTTTTCGTGGAATCTGCAAAGTGATATTTGGGAGCCTATTGGGGCCCATGGTGATAAAGGAAATATCCTCACATAATAACTAAAGAGAAGCTTTCTGAGAAACTGCATTGCCATGTGTGAATGCAACTCACAGAGTTACACGTTTCTCTTCAGTGATCAGTTTGTTAGCACAGTTTTCTGGAAATCTGCAATTAGATACTTCATAGCGCAATGAACATTACAGTGACAAAGGAAATATCCACAGATGAAAACTAGAAAGAAGCTTTCTTAGAAACTTCTTGGTGATGTGTGAATTCATCTCACAGAGTTACACTTATGTTTCGTGGAGCAGTCCATTAACACTGTCTTTGAGGAATCTGAGAAGGGCTTCTTTGGATCACATTGAGGCCTACGCTGATAAAGGAAATTTCATCCGTTCAAAACGTGAAAGAAGCTTTCTGAGAAACTTCTTTCTGATCTGTGAGTTCATCTCACAGAGTTACAACCTCTGCCTCAAGAAGCAGTTTGCTAACACTCTTTTCGTGGAATCTGCAAAGTGATATTTGGGAGCCTATTGGGGCCCATGGTGATAAAGGAAATATCCTCACATAATAACTAAAGAGAAGCTTTCTGAGAAACTGCATTGCCATGTGTGAATGCAACTCACAGAGTTACACGTTTCTCTTCAGTGATCAGTTTGTTAGCACAGTTTTCTGGAAATCTGCAATTAGATACTTCATAGCGCAATGAACATTACAGTGACAAAGGAAATATCCACAGATGAAAACTAGAAAGAAGCTTTCTTAGAAACTTCTTGGTGATGTGTGAATTCATCTCACAGAGTTACACTTATGTTTCGTGGAGCAGTCCATTAACACTGTCTTTGAGGAATCTGAGAAGGGCTTCTTTGGATCACATTGAGGCCTACGCTGATAAAGGAAATTTCATCCGTTCAAAACGTGAAAGAAGCTTTCTGAGAAACTTCTTTCTGATCTGTGAGTTCATCTCACAGAGTTACAACCTCTGCCTCAAGAAGCAGTTTGCTAACACTCTTTTCGTGGAATCTGCAAAGTGATATTTGGGAGCCTATTGGGGCCCATGGTGATAAAGGAAATATCCTCACATAATAACTAAAGAGAAGCTTTCTGAGAAACTGCATTGCCATGTGTGAATGCAACTCACAGAGTTACACGTTTCTCTTCAGTGATCAGTTTGTTAGCACAGTTTTCTGGAAATCTGCAATTAGATACTTCATAGCGCAATGAACATTACAGTGACAAAGGAAATATCCACAGATGAAAACTAGAAAGAAGCTTTCTTAGAAACTTCTTGGTGATGTGTGAATTCATCTCACAGAGTTACACTTATGTTTCGTGGAGCAGTCCATTAACACTGTCTTTGAGGAATCTGAGAAGGGCTTCTTTGGATCACATTGAGGCCTACGCTGATAAAGGAAATTTCATCCGTTCAAAACGTGAAAGAAGCTTTCTGAGAAACTTCTTTCTGATCTGTGAGTTCATCTCACAGAGTTACAACCTCTGCCTCAAGAAGCAGTTTGCTAACACTCTTTTCGTGGAATCTGCAAAGTGATATTTGGGAGCCTATTGGGGCCCATGGTGATAAAGGAAATATCCTCACATAATAACTAAAGAGAAGCTTTCTGAGAAACTGCATTGCCATGTGTGAATGCAACTCACAGAGTTACACGTTTCTCTTCAGTGATCAGTTTGTTAGCACAGTTTTCTGGAAATCTGCAATTAGATACTTCATAGCGCAATGAACATTACAGTGACAAAGGAAATATCCACAGATGAAAACTAGAAAGAAGCTTTCTTAGAAACTTCTTGGTGATGTGTGAATTCATCTCACAGAGTTACACTTATGTTTCGTGGAGCAGTCCATTAACACTGTCTTTGAGGAATCTGAGAAGGGCTTCTTTGGATCACATTGAGGCCTACGCTGATAAAGGAAATTTCATCCGTTCAAAACGTGAAAGAAGCTTTCTGAGAAACTTCTTTCTGATCTGTGAGTTCATCTCACAGAGTTACAACCTCTGCCTCAAGAAGCAGTTTGCTAACACTCTTTTCGTGGAATCTGCAAAGTGATATTTGGGAGCCTATTGGGGCCCATGGTGATAAAGGAAATATCCTCACATAATAACTAAAGAGAAGCTTTCTGAGAAACTGCATTGCCATGTGTGAATGCAACTCACAGAGTTACACGTTTCTCTTCAGTGATCAGTTTGTTAGCACAGTTTTCTGGAAATCTGCAATTAGATACTTCATAGCGCAATGAACATTACAGTGACAAAGGAAATATCCACAGATGAAAACTAGAAAGAAGCTTTCTTAGAAACTTCTTGGTGATGTGTGAATTCATCTCACAGAGTTACACTTATGTTTCGTGGAGCAGTCCATTAACACTGTCTTTGAGGAATCTGAGAAGGGCTTCTTTGGATCACATTGAGGCCTACGCTGATAAAGGAAATTTCATCCGTTCAAAACGTGAAAGAAGCTTTCTGAGAAACTTCTTTCTGATCTGTGAGTTCATCTCACAGAGTTACAACCTCTGCCTCAAGAAGCAGTTTGCTAACACTCTTTTCGTGGAATCTGCAAAGTGATATTTGGGAGCCTATTGGGGCCCATGGTGATAAAGGAAATATCCTCACATAATAACTAAAGAGAAGCTTTCTGAGAAACTGCATTGCCATGTGTGAATGCAACTCACAGAGTTACACGTTTCTCTTCAGTGATCAGTTTGTTAGCACAGTTTTCTGGAAATCTGCAATTAGATACTTCATAGCGCAATGAACATTACAGTGACAAAGGAAATATCCACAGATGAAAACTAGAAAGAAGCTTTCTTAGAAACTTCTTGGTGATGTGTGAATTCATCTCACAGAGTTACACTTATGTTTCGTGGAGCAGTCCATTAACACTGTCTTTGAGGAATCTGAGAAGGGCTTCTTTGGATCACATTGAGGCCTACGCTGATAAAGGAAATTTCATCCGTTCAAAACGTGAAAGAAGCTTTCTGAGAAACTTCTTTCTGATCTGTGAGTTCATCTCACAGAGTTACAACCTCTGCCTCAAGAAGCAGTTTGCTAACACTCTTTTCGTGGAATCTGCAAAGTGATATTTGGGAGCCTATTGGGGCCCATGGTGATAAAGGAAATATCCTCACATAATAACTAAAGAGAAGCTTTCTGAGAAACTGCATTGCCATGTGTGAATGCAACTCACAGAGTTACACGTTTCTCTTCAGTGATCAGTTTGTTAGCACAGTTTTCTGGAAATCTGCAATTAGATACTTCATAGCGCAATGAACATTACAGTGACAAAGGAAATATCCACAGATGAAAACTAGAAAGAAGCTTTCTTAGAAACTTCTTGGTGATGTGTGAATTCATCTCACAGAGTTACACTTATGTTTCGTGGAGCAGTCCATTAACACTGTCTTTGAGGAATCTGAGAAGGGCTTCTTTGGATCACATTGAGGCCTACGCTGATAAAGGAAATTTCATCCGTTCAAAACGTGAAAGAAGCTTTCTGAGAAACTTCTTTCTGATCTGTGAGTTCATCTCACAGAGTTACAACCTCTGCCTCAAGAAGCAGTTTGCTAACACTCTTTTCGTGGAATCTGCAAAGTGATATTTGGGAGCCTATTGGGGCCCATGGTGATAAAGGAAATATCCTCACATAATAACTAAAGAGAAGCTTTCTGAGAAACTGCATTGCCATGTGTGAATGCAACTCACAGAGTTACACGTTTCTCTTCAGTGATCAGTTTGTTAGCACAGTTTTCTGGAAATCTGCAATTAGATACTTCATAGCGCAATGAACATTACAGTGACAAAGGAAATATCCACAGATGAAAACTAGAAAGAAGCTTTCTTAGAAACTTCTTGGTGATGTGTGAATTCATCTCACAGAGTTACACTTATGTTTCGTGGAGCAGTCCATTAACACTGTCTTTGAGGAATCTGAGAAGGGCTTCTTTGGATCACATTGAGGCCTACGCTGATAAAGGAAATTTCATCCGTTCAAAACGTGAAAGAAGCTTTCTGAGAAACTTCTTTCTGATCTGTGAGTTCATCTCACAGAGTTACAACCTCTGCCTCAAGAAGCAGTTTGCTAACACTCTTTTCGTGGAATCTGCAAAGTGATATTTGGGAGCCTATTGGGGCCCATGGTGATAAAGGAAATATCCTCACATAATAACTAAAGAGAAGCTTTCTGAGAAACTGCATTGCCATGTGTGAATGCAACTCACAGAGTTACACGTTTCTCTTCAGTGATCAGTTTGTTAGCACAGTTTTCTGGAAATCTGCAATTAGATACTTCATAGCGCAATGAACATTACAGTGACAAAGGAAATATCCACAGATGAAAACTAGAAAGAAGCTTTCTTAGAAACTTCTTGGTGATGTGTGAATTCATCTCACAGAGTTACACTTATGTTTCGTGGAGCAGTCCATTAACACTGTCTTTGAGGAATCTGAGAAGGGCTTCTTTGGATCACATTGAGGCCTACGCTGATAAAGGAAATTTCATCCGTTCAAAACGTGAAAGAAGCTTTCTGAGAAACTTCTTTCTGATCTGTGAGTTCATCTCACAGAGTTACAACCTCTGCCTCAAGAAGCAGTTTGCTAACACTCTTTTCGTGGAATCTGCAAAGTGATATTTGGGAGCCTATTGGGGCCCATGGTGATAAAGGAAATATCCTCACATAATAACTAAAGAGAAGCTTTCTGAGAAACTGCATTGCCATGTGTGAATGCAACTCACAGAGTTACACGTTTCTCTTCAGTGATCAGTTTGTTAGCACAGTTTTCTGGAAATCTGCAATTAGATACTTCATAGCGCAATGAACATTACAGTGACAAAGGAAATATCCACAGATGAAAACTAGAAAGAAGCTTTCTTAGAAACTTCTTGGTGATGTGTGAATTCATCTCACAGAGTTACACTTATGTTTCGTGGAGCAGTCCATTAACACTGTCTTTGAGGAATCTGAGAAGGGCTTCTTTGGATCACATTGAGGCCTACGCTGATAAAGGAAATTTCATCCGTTCAAAACGTGAAAGAAGCTTTCTGAGAAACTTCTTTCTGATCTGTGAGTTCATCTCACAGAGTTACAACCTCTGCCTCAAGAAGCAGTTTGCTAACACTCTTTTCGTGGAATCTGCAAAGTGATATTTGGGAGCCTATTGGGGCCCATGGTGATAAAGGAAATATCCTCACATAATAACTAAAGAGAAGCTTTCTGAGAAACTGCATTGCCATGTGTGAATGCAACTCACAGAGTTACACGTTTCTCTTCAGTGATCAGTTTGTTAGCACAGTTTTCTGGAAATCTGCAATTAGATACTTCATAGCGCAATGAACATTACAGTGACAAAGGAAATATCCACAGATGAAAACTAGAAAGAAGCTTTCTTAGAAACTTCTTGGTGATGTGTGAATTCATCTCACAGAGTTACACTTATGTTTCGTGGAGCAGTCCATTAACACTGTCTTTGAGGAATCTGAGAAGGGCTTCTTTGGATCACATTGAGGCCTACGCTGATAAAGGAAATTTCATCCGTTCAAAACGTGAAAGAAGCTTTCTGAGAAACTTCTTTCTGATCTGTGAGTTCATCTCACAGAGTTACAACCTCTGCCTCAAGAAGCAGTTTGCTAACACTCTTTTCGTGGAATCTGCAAAGTGATATTTGGGAGCCTATTGGGGCCCATGGTGATAAAGGAAATATCCTCACATAATAACTAAAGAGAAGCTTTCTGAGAAACTGCATTGCCATGTGTGAATGCAACTCACAGAGTTACACGTTTCTCTTCAGTGATCAGTTTGTTAGCACAGTTTTCTGGAAATCTGCAATTAGATACTTCATAGCGCAATGAACATTACAGTGACAAAGGAAATATCCACAGATGAAAACTAGAAAGAAGCTTTCTTAGAAACTTCTTGGTGATGTGTGAATTCATCTCACAGAGTTACACTTATGTTTCGTGGAGCAGTCCATTAACACTGTCTTTGAGGAATCTGAGAAGGGCTTCTTTGGATCACATTGAGGCCTACGCTGATAAAGGAAATTTCATCCGTTCAAAACGTGAAAGAAGCTTTCTGAGAAACTTCTTTCTGATCTGTGAGTTCATCTCACAGAGTTACAACCTCTGCCTCAAGAAGCAGTTTGCTAACACTCTTTTCGTGGAATCTGCAAAGTGATATTTGGGAGCCTATTGGGGCCCATGGTGATAAAGGAAATATCCTCACATAATAACTAAAGAGAAGCTTTCTGAGAAACTGCATTGCCATGTGTGAATGCAACTCACAGAGTTACACGTTTCTCTTCAGTGATCAGTTTGTTAGCACAGTTTTCTGGAAATCTGCAATTAGATACTTCATAGCGCAATGAACATTACAGTGACAAAGGAAATATCCACAGATGAAAACTAGAAAGAAGCTTTCTTAGAAACTTCTTGGTGATGTGTGAATTCATCTCACAGAGTTACACTTATGTTTCGTGGAGCAGTCCATTAACACTGTCTTTGAGGAATCTGAGAAGGGCTTCTTTGGATCACATTGAGGCCTACGCTGATAAAGGAAATTTCATCCGTTCAAAACGTGAAAGAAGCTTTCTGAGAAACTTCTTTCTGATCTGTGAGTTCATCTCACAGAGTTACAACCTCTGCCTCAAGAAGCAGTTTGCTAACACTCTTTTCGTGGAATCTGCAAAGTGATATTTGGGAGCCTATTGGGGCCCATGGTGATAAAGGAAATATCCTCACATAATAACTAAAGAGAAGCTTTCTGAGAAACTGCATTGCCATGTGTGAATGCAACTCACAGAGTTACACGTTTCTCTTCAGTGATCAGTTTGTTAGCACAGTTTTCTGGAAATCTGCAATTAGATACTTCATAGCGCAATGAACATTACAGTGACAAAGGAAATATCCACAGATGAAAACTAGAAAGAAGCTTTCTTAGAAACTTCTTGGTGATGTGTGAATTCATCTCACAGAGTTACACTTATGTTTCGTGGAGCAGTCCATTAACACTGTCTTTGAGGAATCTGAGAAGGGCTTCTTTGGATCACATTGAGGCCTACGCTGATAAAGGAAATTTCATCCGTTCAAAACGTGAAAGAAGCTTTCTGAGAAACTTCTTTCTGATCTGTGAGTTCATCTCACAGAGTTACAACCTCTGCCTCAAGAAGCAGTTTGCTAACACTCTTTTCGTGGAATCTGCAAAGTGATATTTGGGAGCCTATTGGGGCCCATGGTGATAAAGGAAATATCCTCACATAATAACTAAAGAGAAGCTTTCTGAGAAACTGCATTGCCATGTGTGAATGCAACTCACAGAGTTACACGTTTCTCTTCAGTGATCAGTTTGTTAGCACAGTTTTCTGGAAATCTGCAATTAGATACTTCATAGCGCAATGAACATTACAGTGACAAAGGAAATATCCACAGATGAAAACTAGAAAGAAGCTTTCTTAGAAACTTCTTGGTGATGTGTGAATTCATCTCACAGAGTTACACTTATGTTTCGTGGAGCAGTCCATTAACACTGTCTTTGAGGAATCTGAGAAGGGCTTCTTTGGATCACATTGAGGCCTACGCTGATAAAGGAAATTTCATCCGTTCAAAACGTGAAAGAAGCTTTCTGAGAAACTTCTTTCTGATCTGTGAGTTCATCTCACAGAGTTACAACCTCTGCCTCAAGAAGCAGTTTGCTAACACTCTTTTCGTGGAATCTGCAAAGTGATATTTGGGAGCCTATTGGGGCCCATGGTGATAAAGGAAATATCCTCACATAATAACTAAAGAGAAGCTTTCTGAGAAACTGCATTGCCATGTGTGAATGCAACTCACAGAGTTACACGTTTCTCTTCAGTGATCAGTTTGTTAGCACAGTTTTCTGGAAATCTGCAATTAGATACTTCATAGCGCAATGAACATTACAGTGACAAAGGAAATATCCACAGATGAAAACTAGAAAGAAGCTTTCTTAGAAACTTCTTGGTGATGTGTGAATTCATCTCACAGAGTTACACTTATGTTTCGTGGAGCAGTCCATTAACACTGTCTTTGAGGAATCTGAGAAGGGCTTCTTTGGATCACATTGAGGCCTACGCTGATAAAGGAAATTTCATCCGTTCAAAACGTGAAAGAAGCTTTCTGAGAAACTTCTTTCTGATCTGTGAGTTCATCTCACAGAGTTACAACCTCTGCCTCAAGAAGCAGTTTGCTAACACTCTTTTCGTGGAATCTGCAAAGTGATATTTGGGAGCCTATTGGGGCCCATGGTGATAAAGGAAATATCCTCACATAATAACTAAAGAGAAGCTTTCTGAGAAACTGCATTGCCATGTGTGAATGCAACTCACAGAGTTACACGTTTCTCTTCAGTGATCAGTTTGTTAGCACAGTTTTCTGGAAATCTGCAATTAGATACTTCATAGCGCAATGAACATTACAGTGACAAAGGAAATATCCACAGATGAAAACTAGAAAGAAGCTTTCTTAGAAACTTCTTGGTGATGTGTGAATTCATCTCACAGAGTTACACTTATGTTTCGTGGAGCAGTCCATTAACACTGTCTTTGAGGAATCTGAGAAGGGCTTCTTTGGATCACATTGAGGCCTACGCTGATAAAGGAAATTTCATCCGTTCAAAACGTGAAAGAAGCTTTCTGAGAAACTTCTTTCTGATCTGTGAGTTCATCTCACAGAGTTACAACCTCTGCCTCAAGAAGCAGTTTGCTAACACTCTTTTCGTGGAATCTGCAAAGTGATATTTGGGAGCCTATTGGGGCCCATGGTGATAAAGGAAATATCCTCACATAATAACTAAAGAGAAGCTTTCTGAGAAACTGCATTGCCATGTGTGAATGCAACTCACAGAGTTACACGTTTCTCTTCAGTGATCAGTTTGTTAGCACAGTTTTCTGGAAATCTGCAATTAGATACTTCATAGCGCAATGAACATTACAGTGACAAAGGAAATATCCACAGATGAAAACTAGAAAGAAGCTTTCTTAGAAACTTCTTGGTGATGTGTGAATTCATCTCACAGAGTTACACTTATGTTTCGTGGAGCAGTCCATTAACACTGTCTTTGAGGAATCTGAGAAGGGCTTCTTTGGATCACATTGAGGCCTACGCTGATAAAGGAAATTTCATCCGTTCAAAACGTGAAAGAAGCTTTCTGAGAAACTTCTTTCTGATCTGTGAGTTCATCTCACAGAGTTACAACCTCTGCCTCAAGAAGCAGTTTGCTAACACTCTTTTCGTGGAATCTGCAAAGTGATATTTGGGAGCCTATTGGGGCCCATGGTGATAAAGGAAATATCCTCACATAATAACTAAAGAGAAGCTTTCTGAGAAACTGCATTGCCATGTGTGAATGCAACTCACAGAGTTACACGTTTCTCTTCAGTGATCAGTTTGTTAGCACAGTTTTCTGGAAATCTGCAATTAGATACTTCATAGCGCAATGAACATTACAGTGACAAAGGAAATATCCACAGATGAAAACTAGAAAGAAGCTTTCTTAGAAACTTCTTGGTGATGTGTGAATTCATCTCACAGAGTTACACTTATGTTTCGTGGAGCAGTCCATTAACACTGTCTTTGAGGAATCTGAGAAGGGCTTCTTTGGATCACATTGAGGCCTACGCTGATAAAGGAAATTTCATCCGTTCAAAACGTGAAAGAAGCTTTCTGAGAAACTTCTTTCTGATCTGTGAGTTCATCTCACAGAGTTACAACCTCTGCCTCAAGAAGCAGTTTGCTAACACTCTTTTCGTGGAATCTGCAAAGTGATATTTGGGAGCCTATTGGGGCCCATGGTGATAAAGGAAATATCCTCACATAATAACTAAAGAGAAGCTTTCTGAGAAACTGCATTGCCATGTGTGAATGCAACTCACAGAGTTACACGTTTCTCTTCAGTGATCAGTTTGTTAGCACAGTTTTCTGGAAATCTGCAATTAGATACTTCATAGCGCAATGAACATTACAGTGACAAAGGAAATATCCACAGATGAAAACTAGAAAGAAGCTTTCTTAGAAACTTCTTGGTGATGTGTGAATTCATCTCACAGAGTTACACTTATGTTTCGTGGAGCAGTCCATTAACACTGTCTTTGAGGAATCTGAGAAGGGCTTCTTTGGATCACATTGAGGCCTACGCTGATAAAGGAAATTTCATCCGTTCAAAACGTGAAAGAAGCTTTCTGAGAAACTTCTTTCTGATCTGTGAGTTCATCTCACAGAGTTACAACCTCTGCCTCAAGAAGCAGTTTGCTAACACTCTTTTCGTGGAATCTGCAAAGTGATATTTGGGAGCCTATTGGGGCCCATGGTGATAAAGGAAATATCCTCACATAATAACTAAAGAGAAGCTTTCTGAGAAACTGCATTGCCATGTGTGAATGCAACTCACAGAGTTACACGTTTCTCTTCAGTGATCAGTTTGTTAGCACAGTTTTCTGGAAATCTGCAATTAGATACTTCATAGCGCAATGAACATTACAGTGACAAAGGAAATATCCACAGATGAAAACTAGAAAGAAGCTTTCTTAGAAACTTCTTGGTGATGTGTGAATTCATCTCACAGAGTTACACTTATGTTTCGTGGAGCAGTCCATTAACACTGTCTTTGAGGAATCTGAGAAGGGCTTCTTTGGATCACATTGAGGCCTACGCTGATAAAGGAAATTTCATCCGTTCAAAACGTGAAAGAAGCTTTCTGAGAAACTTCTTTCTGATCTGTGAGTTCATCTCACAGAGTTACAACCTCTGCCTCAAGAAGCAGTTTGCTAACACTCTTTTCGTGGAATCTGCAAAGTGATATTTGGGAGCCTATTGGGGCCCATGGTGATAAAGGAAATATCCTCACATAATAACTAAAGAGAAGCTTTCTGAGAAACTGCATTGCCATGTGTGAATGCAACTCACAGAGTTACACGTTTCTCTTCAGTGATCAGTTTGTTAGCACAGTTTTCTGGAAATCTGCAATTAGATACTTCATAGCGCAATGAACATTACAGTGACAAAGGAAATATCCACAGATGAAAACTAGAAAGAAGCTTTCTTAGAAACTTCTTGGTGATGTGTGAATTCATCTCACAGAGTTACACTTATGTTTCGTGGAGCAGTCCATTAACACTGTCTTTGAGGAATCTGAGAAGGGCTTCTTTGGATCACATTGAGGCCTACGCTGATAAAGGAAATTTCATCCGTTCAAAACGTGAAAGAAGCTTTCTGAGAAACTTCTTTCTGATCTGTGAGTTCATCTCACAGAGTTACAACCTCTGCCTCAAGAAGCAGTTTGCTAACACTCTTTTCGTGGAATCTGCAAAGTGATATTTGGGAGCCTATTGGGGCCCATGGTGATAAAGGAAATATCCTCACATAATAACTAAAGAGAAGCTTTCTGAGAAACTGCATTGCCATGTGTGAATGCAACTCACAGAGTTACACGTTTCTCTTCAGTGATCAGTTTGTTAGCACAGTTTTCTGGAAATCTGCAATTAGATACTTCATAGCGCAATGAACATTACAGTGACAAAGGAAATATCCACAGATGAAAACTAGAAAGAAGCTTTCTTAGAAACTTCTTGGTGATGTGTGAATTCATCTCACAGAGTTACACTTATGTTTCGTGGAGCAGTCCATTAACACTGTCTTTGAGGAATCTGAGAAGGGCTTCTTTGGATCACATTGAGGCCTACGCTGATAAAGGAAATTTCATCCGTTCAAAACGTGAAAGAAGCTTTCTGAGAAACTTCTTTCTGATCTGTGAGTTCATCTCACAGAGTTACAACCTCTGCCTCAAGAAGCAGTTTGCTAACACTCTTTTCGTGGAATCTGCAAAGTGATATTTGGGAGCCTATTGGGGCCCATGGTGATAAAGGAAATATCCTCACATAATAACTAAAGAGAAGCTTTCTGAGAAACTGCATTGCCATGTGTGAATGCAACTCACAGAGTTACACGTTTCTCTTCAGTGATCAGTTTGTTAGCACAGTTTTCTGGAAATCTGCAATTAGATACTTCATAGCGCAATGAACATTACAGTGACAAAGGAAATATCCACAGATGAAAACTAGAAAGAAGCTTTCTTAGAAACTTCTTGGTGATGTGTGAATTCATCTCACAGAGTTACACTTATGTTTCGTGGAGCAGTCCATTAACACTGTCTTTGAGGAATCTGAGAAGGGCTTCTTTGGATCACATTGAGGCCTACGCTGATAAAGGAAATTTCATCCGTTCAAAACGTGAAAGAAGCTTTCTGAGAAACTTCTTTCTGATCTGTGAGTTCATCTCACAGAGTTACAACCTCTGCCTCAAGAAGCAGTTTGCTAACACTCTTTTCGTGGAATCTGCAAAGTGATATTTGGGAGCCTATTGGGGCCCATGGTGATAAAGGAAATATCCTCACATAATAACTAAAGAGAAGCTTTCTGAGAAACTGCATTGCCATGTGTGAATGCAACTCACAGAGTTACACGTTTCTCTTCAGTGATCAGTTTGTTAGCACAGTTTTCTGGAAATCTGCAATTAGATACTTCATAGCGCAATGAACATTACAGTGACAAAGGAAATATCCACAGATGAAAACTAGAAAGAAGCTTTCTTAGAAACTTCTTGGTGATGTGTGAATTCATCTCACAGAGTTACACTTATGTTTCGTGGAGCAGTCCATTAACACTGTCTTTGGGGAATCTGAGAAGGGCTTCTTTGGATCACATTGAGGCCTACGCTGATAAAGGAAATTTCATCCGTTCAAAACGTGAAAGAAGCTTTCTGAGAAACTTCTTTCTGATCTGTGAGTTCATCTCACAGAGTTACAACCTCTGCCTCAAGAAGCAGTTTGCTAACACTCTTTTCGTGGAATCTGCAAAGTGATATTTGGGAGCCTATTGGGGCCCATGGTGATAAAGGAAATATCCTCACATAATAACTAAAGAGAAGCTTTCTGAGAAACTGCATTGCCATGTGTGAATGCAACTCACAGAGTTACACGTTTCTCTTCAGTGATCAGTTTGTTAGCACAGTTTTCTGGAAATCTGCAATTAGATACTTCATAGCGCAATGAACATTACAGTGACAAAGGAAATATCCACAGATGAAAACTAGAAAGAAGCTTTCTTAGAAACTTCTTGGTGATGTGTGAATTCATCTCACAGAGTTACACTTATGTTTCGTGGAGCAGTCCATTAACACTGTCTTTGAGGAATCTGAGAAGGGCTTCTTTGGATCACATTGAGGCCTACGCTGATAAAGGAAATTTCATCCGTTCAAAACGTGAAAGAAGCTTTCTGAGAAACTTCTTTCTGATCTGTGAGTTCATCTCACAGAGTTACAACCTCTGCCTCAAGAAGCAGTTTGCTAACACTCTTTTCGTGGAATCTGCAAAGTGATATTTGGGAGCCTATTGGGGCCCATGGTGATAAAGGAAATATCCTCACATAATAACTAAAGAGAAGCTTTCTGAGAAACTGCATTGCCATGTGTGAATGCAACTCACAGAGTTACACGTTTCTCTTCAGTGATCAGTTTGTTAGCACAGTTTTCTGGAAATCTGCAATTAGATACTTCATAGCGCAATGAACATTACAGTGACAAAGGAAATATCCACAGATGAAAACTAGAAAGAAGCTTTCTTAGAAACTTCTTGGTGATGTGTGAATTCATCTCACAGAGTTACACTTATGTTTCGTGGAGCAGTCCATTAACACTGTCTTTGAGGAATCTGAGAAGGGCTTCTTTGGATCACATTGAGGCCTACGCTGATAAAGGAAATTTCATCCGTTCAAAACGTGAAAGAAGCTTTCTGAGAAACTTCTTTCTGATCTGTGAGTTCATCTCACAGAGTTACAACCTCTGCCTCAAGAAGCAGTTTGCTAACACTCTTTTCGTGGAATCTGCAAAGTGATATTTGGGAGCCTATTGGGGCCCATGGTGATAAAGGAAATATCCTCACATAATAACTAAAGAGAAGCTTTCTGAGAAACTGCATTGCCATGTGTGAATGCAACTCACAGAGTTACACGTTTCTCTTCAGTGATCAGTTTGTTAGCACAGTTTTCTGGAAATCTGCAATTAGATACTTCATAGCGCAATGAACATTACAGTGACAAAGGAAATATCCACAGATGAAAACTAGAAAGAAGCTTTCTTAGAAACTTCTTGGTGATGTGTGAATTCATCTCACAGAGTTACACTTATGTTTCGTGGAGCAGTCCATTAACACTGTCTTTGAGGAATCTGAGAAGGGCTTCTTTGGATCACATTGAGGCCTACGCTGATAAAGGAAATTTCATCCGTTCAAAACGTGAAAGAAGCTTTCTGAGAAACTTCTTTCTGATCTGTGAGTTCATCTCACAGAGTTACAACCTCTGCCTCAAGAAGCAGTTTGCTAACACTCTTTTCGTGGAATCTGCAAAGTGATATTTGGGAGCCTATTGGGGCCCATGGTGATAAAGGAAATATCCTCACATAATAACTAAAGAGAAGCTTTCTGAGAAACTGCATTGCCATGTGTGAATGCAACTCACAGAGTTACACGTTTCTCTTCAGTGATCAGTTTGTTAGCACAGTTTTCTGGAAATCTGCAATTAGATACTTCATAGCGCAATGAACATTACAGTGACAAAGGAAATATCCACAGATGAAAACTAGAAAGAAGCTTTCTTAGAAACTTCTTGGTGATGTGTGAATTCATCTCACAGAGTTACACTTATGTTTCGTGGAGCAGTCCATTAACACTGTCTTTGAGGAATCTGAGAAGGGCTTCTTTGGATCACATTGAGGCCTACGCTGATAAAGGAAATTTCATCCGTTCAAAACGTGAAAGAAGCTTTCTGAGAAACTTCTTTCTGATCTGTGAGTTCATCTCACAGAGTTACAACCTCTGCCTCAAGAAGCAGTTTGCTAACACTCTTTTCGTGGAATCTGCAAAGTGATATTTGGGAGCCTATTGGGGCCCATGGTGATAAAGGAAATATCCTCACATAATAACTAAAGAGAAGCTTTCTGAGAAACTGCATTGCCATGTGTGAATGCAACTCACAGAGTTACACGTTTCTCTTCAGTGATCAGTTTGTTAGCACAGTTTTCTGGAAATCTGCAATTAGATACTTCATAGCGCAATGAACATTACAGTGACAAAGGAAATATCCACAGATGAAAACTAGAAAGAAGCTTTCTTAGAAACTTCTTGGTGATGTGTGAATTCATCTCACAGAGTTACACTTATGTTTCGTGGAGCAGTCCATTAACACTGTCTTTGAGGAATCTGAGAAGGGCTTCTTTGGATCACATTGAGGCCTACGCTGATAAAGGAAATTTCATCCGTTCAAAACGTGAAAGAAGCTTTCTGAGAAACTTCTTTCTGATCTGTGAGTTCATCTCACAGAGTTACAACCTCTGCCTCAAGAAGCAGTTTGCTAACACTCTTTTCGTGGAATCTGCAAAGTGATATTTGGGAGCCTATTGGGGCCCATGGTGATAAAGGAAATATCCTCACATAATAACTAAAGAGAAGCTTTCTGAGAAACTGCATTGCCATGTGTGAATGCAACTCACAGAGTTACACGTTTCTCTTCAGTGATCAGTTTGTTAGCACAGTTTTCTGGAAATCTGCAATTAGATACTTCATAGCGCAATGAACATTACAGTGACAAAGGAAATATCCACAGATGAAAACTAGAAAGAAGCTTTCTTAGAAACTTCTTGGTGATGTGTGAATTCATCTCACAGAGTTACACTTATGTTTCGTGGAGCAGTCCATTAACACTGTCTTTGAGGAAACTGAGAAGGGCTTCTTTGGATCACATTGAGGCCTACGCTGATAAAGGAAATTTCATCCGTTCAAAACGTGAAAGAAGCTTTCTGAGAAACTTCTTTCTGATCTGTGAGTTCATCTCACAGAGTTACAACCTCTGCCTCAAGAAGCAGTTTGCTAACACTCTTTTCGTGGAATCTGCAAAGTGATATTTGGGAGCCTATTGGGGCCCATGGTGATAAAGGAAATATCCTCACATAATAACTAAAGAGAAGCTTTCTGAGAAACTGCATTGCCATGTGTGAATGCAACTCACAGAGTTACACGTTTCTCTTCAGTGATCAGTTTGTTAGCACAGTTTTCTGGAAATCTGCAATTAGATACTTCATAGCGCAATGAACATTACAGTGACAAAGGAAATATCCACAGATGAAAACTAGAAAGAAGCTTTCTTAGAAACTTCTTGGTGATGTGTGAATTCATCTCACAGAGTTACACTTATGTTTCGTGGAGCAGTCCATTAACACTGTCTTTGAGGAATCTGAGAAGGGCTTCTTTGGATCACATTGAGGCCTACGCTGATAAAGGAAATTTCATCCGTTCAAAACGTGAAAGAAGCTTTCTGAGAAACTTCTTTCTGATCTGTGAGTTCATCTCACAGAGTTACAACCTCTGCCTCAAGAAGCAGTTTGCTAACACTCTTTTCGTGGAATCTGCAAAGTGATATTTGGGAGCCTATTGGGGCCCATGGTGATAAAGGAAATATCCTCACATAATAACTAAAGAGAAGCTTTCTGAGAAACTGCATTGCCATGTGTGAATGCAACTCACAGAGTTACACGTTTCTCTTCAGTGATCAGTTTGTTAGCACAGTTTTCTGGAAATCTGCAATTAGATACTTCATAGCGCAATGAACATTACAGTGACAAAGGAAATATCCACAGATGAAAACTAGAAAGAAGCTTTCTTAGAAACTTCTTGGTGATGTGTGAATTCATCTCACAGAGTTACACTTATGTTTCGTGGAGCAGTCCATTAACACTGTCTTTGAGGAATCTGAGAAGGGCTTCTTTGGATCACATTGAGGCCTACGCTGATAAAGGAAATTTCATCCGTTCAAAACGTGAAAGAAGCTTTCTGAGAAACTTCTTTCTGATCTGTGAGTTCATCTCACAGAGTTACAACCTCTGCCTCAAGAAGCAGTTTGCTAACACTCTTTTCGTGGAATCTGCAAAGTGATATTTGGGAGCCTATTGGGGCCCATGGTGATAAAGGAAATATCCTCACATAATAACTAAAGAGAAGCTTTCTGAGAAACTGCATTGCCATGTGTGAATGCAACTCACAGAGTTACACGTTTCTCTTCAGTGATCAGTTTGTTAGCACAGTTTTCTGGAAATCTGCAATTAGATACTTCATAGCGCAATGAACATTACAGTGACAAAGGAAATATCCACAGATGAAAACTAGAAAGAAGCTTTCTTAGAAACTTCTTGGTGATGTGTGAATTCATCTCACAGAGTTACACTTATGTTTCGTGGAGCAGTCCATTAACACTGTCTTTGAGGAATCTGAGAAGGGCTTCTTTGGATCACATTGAGGCCTACGCTGATAAAGGAAATTTCATCCGTTCAAAACGTGAAAGAAGCTTTCTGAGAAACTTCTTTCTGATCTGTGAGTTCATCTCACAGAGTTACAACCTCTGCCTCAAGAAGCAGTTTGCTAACACTCTTTTCGTGGAATCTGCAAAGTGATATTTGGGAGCCTATTGGGGCCCATGGTGATAAAGGAAATATCCTCACATAATAACTAAAGAGAAGCTTTCTGAGAAACTGCATTGCCATGTGTGAATGCAACTCACAGAGTTACACGTTTCTCTTCAGTGATCAGTTTGTTAGCACAGTTTTCTGGAAATCTGCAATTAGATACTTCATAGCGCAATGAACATTACAGTGACAAAGGAAATATCCACAGATGAAAACTAGAAAGAAGCTTTCTTAGAAACTTCTTGGTGATGTGTGAATTCATCTCACAGAGTTACACTTATGTTTCGTGGAGCAGTCCATTAACACTGTCTTTGAGGAATCTGAGAAGGGCTTCTTTGGATCACATTGAGGCCTACGCTGATAAAGGAAATTTCATCCGTTCAAAACGTGAAAGAAGCTTTCTGAGAAACTTCTTTCTGATCTGTGAGTTCATCTCACAGAGTTACAACCTCTGCCTCAAGAAGCAGTTTGCTAACACTCTTTTCGTGGAATCTGCAAAGTGATATTTGGGAGCCTATTGGGGCCCATGGTGATAAAGGAAATATCCTCACATAATAACTAAAGAGAAGCTTTCTGAGAAACTGCATTGCCATGTGTGAATGCAACTCACAGAGTTACACGTTTCTCTTCAGTGATCAGTTTGTTAGCACAGTTTTCTGGAAATCTGCAATTAGATACTTCATAGCGCAATGAACATTACAGTGACAAAGGAAATATCCACAGATGAAAACTAGAAAGAAGCTTTCTTAGAAACTTCTTGGTGATGTGTGAATTCATCTCACAGAGTTACACTTATGTTTCGTGGAGCAGTCCATTAACACTGTCTTTGAGGAATCTGAGAAGGGCTTCTTTGGATCACATTGAGGCCTACGCTGATAAAGGAAATTTCATCCGTTCAAAACGTGAAAGAAGCTTTCTGAGAAACTTCTTTCTGATCTGTGAGTTCATCTCACAGAGTTACAACCTCTGCCTCAAGAAGCAGTTTGCTAACACTCTTTTCGTGGAATCTGCAAAGTGATATTTGGGAGCCTATTGGGGCCCATGGTGATAAAGGAAATATCCTCACATAATAACTAAAGAGAAGCTTTCTGAGAAACTGCATTGCCATGTGTGAATGCAACTCACAGAGTTACACGTTTCTCTTCAGTGATCAGTTTGTTAGCACAGTTTTCTGGAAATCTGCAATTAGATACTTCATAGCGCAATGAACATTACAGTGACAAAGGAAATATCCACAGATGAAAACTAGAAAGAAGCTTTCTTAGAAACTTCTTGGTGATGTGTGAATTCATCTCACAGAGTTACACTTATGTTTCGTGGAGCAGTCCATTAACACTGTCTTTGAGGAATCTGAGAAGGGCTTCTTTGGATCACATTGAGGCCTACGCTGATAAAGGAAATTTCATCCGTTCAAAACGTGAAAGAAGCTTTCTGAGAAACTTCTTTCTGATCTGTGAGTTCATCTCACAGAGTTACAACCTCTGCCTCAAGAAGCAGTTTGCTAACACTCTTTTCGTGGAATCTGCAAAGTGATATTTGGGAGCCTATTGGGGCCCATGGTGATAAAGGAAATATCCTCACATAATAACTAAAGAGAAGCTTTCTGAGAAACTGCATTGCCATGTGTGAATGCAACTCACAGAGTTACACGTTTCTCTTCAGTGATCAGTTTGTTAGCACAGTTTTCTGGAAATCTGCAATTAGATACTTCATAGCGCAATGAACATTACAGTGACAAAGGAAATATCCACAGATGAAAACTAGAAAGAAGCTTTCTTAGAAACTTCTTGGTGATGTGTGAATTCATCTCACAGAGTTACACTTATGTTTCGTGGAGCAGTCCATTAACACTGTCTTTGAGGAATCTGAGAAGGGCTTCTTTGGATCACATTGAGGCCTACGCTGATAAAGGAAATTTCATCCGTTCAAAACGTGAAAGAAGCTTTCTGAGAAACTTCTTTCTGATCTGTGAGTTCATCTCACAGAGTTACAACCTCTGCCTCAAGAAGCAGTTTGCTAACACTCTTTTCGTGGAATCTGCAAAGTGATATTTGGGAGCCTATTGGGGCCCATGGTGATAAAGGAAATATCCTCACATAATAACTAAAGAGAAGCTTTCTGAGAAACTGCATTGCCATGTGTGAATGCAACTCACAGAGTTACACGTTTCTCTTCAGTGATCAGTTTGTTAGCACAGTTTTCTGGAAATCTGCAATTAGATACTTCATAGCGCAATGAACATTACAGTGACAAAGGAAATATCCACAGATGAAAACTAGAAAGAAGCTTTCTTAGAAACTTCTTGGTGATGTGTGAATTCATCTCACAGAGTTACACTTATGTTTCGTGGAGCAGTCCATTAACACTGTCTTTGAGGAATCTGAGAAGGGCTTCTTTGGATCACATTGAGGCCTACGCTGATAAAGGAAATTTCATCCGTTCAAAACGTGAAAGAAGCTTTCTGAGAAACTTCTTTCTGATCTGTGAGTTCATCTCACAGAGTTACAACCTCTGCCTCAAGAAGCAGTTTGCTAACACTCTTTTCGTGGAATCTGCAAAGTGATATTTGGGAGCCTATTGGGGCCCATGGTGATAAAGGAAATATCCTCACATAATAACTAAAGAGAAGCTTTCTGAGAAACTGCATTGCCATGTGTGAATGCAACTCACAGAGTTACACGTTTCTCTTCAGTGATCAGTTTGTTAGCACAGTTTTCTGGAAATCTGCAATTAGATACTTCATAGCGCAATGAACATTACAGTGACAAAGGAAATATCCACAGATGAAAACTAGAAAGAAGCTTTCTTAGAAACTTCTTGGTGATGTGTGAATTCATCTCACAGAGTTACACTTATGTTTCGTGGAGCAGTCCATTAACACTGTCTTTGAGGAATCTGAGAAGGGCTTCTTTGGATCACATTGAGGCCTACGCTGATAAAGGAAATTTCATCCGTTCAAAACGTGAAAGAAGCTTTCTGAGAAACTTCTTTCTGATCTGTGAGTTCATCTCACAGAGTTACAACCTCTGCCTCAAGAAGCAGTTTGCTAACACTCTTTTCGTGGAATCTGCAAAGTGATATTTGGGAGCCTATTGGGGCCCATGGTGATAAAGGAAATATCCTCACATAATAACTAAAGAGAAGCTTTCTGAGAAACTGCATTGCCATGTGTGAATGCAACTCACAGAGTTACACGTTTCTCTTCAGTGATCAGTTTGTTAGCACAGTTTTCTGGAAATCTGCAATTAGATACTTCATAGCGCAATGAACATTACAGTGACAAAGGAAATATCCACAGATGAAAACTAGAAAGAAGCTTTCTTAGAAACTTCTTGGTGATGTGTGAATTCATCTCACAGAGTTACACTTATGTTTCGTGGAGCAGTCCATTAACACTGTCTTTGGGGAATCTGAGAAGGGCTTCTTTGGATCACATTGAGGCCTACGCTGATAAAGGAAATTTCATCCGTTCAAAACGTGAAAGAAGCTTTCTGAGAAACTTCTTTCTGATCTGTGAGTTCATCTCACAGAGTTACAACCTCTGCCTCAAGAAGCAGTTTGCTAACACTCTTTTCGTGGAATCTGCAAAGTGATATTTGGGAGCCTATTGGGGCCCATGGTGATAAAGGAAATATCCTCACATAATAACTAAAGAGAAGCTTTCTGAGAAACTGCATTGCCATGTGTGAATGCAACTCACAGAGTTACACGTTTCTCTTCAGTGATCAGTTTGTTAGCACAGTTTTCTGGAAATCTGCAATTAGATACTTCATAGCGCAATGAACATTACAGTGACAAAGGAAATATCCACAGATGAAAACTAGAAAGAAGCTTTCTTAGAAACTTCTTGGTGATGTGTGAATTCATCTCACAGAGTTACACTTATGTTTCGTGGAGCAGTCCATTAACACTGTCTTTGGGGAAACTGAGAAGGGCTTCTTTGGATCACATTGAGGCCTACGCTGATAAAGGAAATTTCATCCGTTCAAAACGTGAAAGAAGCTTTCTGAGAAACTTCTTTCTGATCTGTGAGTTCATCTCACAGAGTTACAACCTCTGCCTCAAGAAGCAGTTTGCTAACACTCTTTTCGTGGAATCTGCAAAGTGATATTTGGGAGCCTATTGGGGCCCATGGTGATAAAGGAAATATCCTCACATAATAACTAAAGAGAAGCTTTCTGAGAAACTGCATTGCCATGTGTGAATGCAACTCACAGAGTTACACGTTTCTCTTCAGTGATCAGTTTGTTAGCACAGTTTTCTGGAAATCTGCAATTAGATACTTCATAGCGCAATGAACATTACAGTGACAAAGGAAATATCCACAGATGAAAACTAGAAAGAAGCTTTCTTAGAAACTTCTTGGTGATGTGTGAATTCATCTCACAGAGTTACACTTATGTTTCGTGGAGCAGTCCATTAACACTGTCTTTGGGGAATCTGAGAAGGGCTTCTTTGGATCACATTGAGGCCTACGCTGATAAAGGAAATTTCATCCGTTCAAAACGTGAAAGAAGCTTTCTGAGAAACTTCTTTCTGATCTGTGAGTTCATCTCACAGAGTTACAACCTCTGCCTCAAGAAGCAGTTTGCTAACACTCTTTTCGTGGAATCTGCAAAGTGATATTTGGGAGCCTATTGGGGCCCATGGTGATAAAGGAAATATCCTCACATAATAACTAAAGAGAAGCTTTCTGAGAAACTGCATTGCCATGTGTGAATGCAACTCACAGAGTTACACGTTTCTCTTCAGTGATCAGTTTGTTAGCACAGTTTTCTGGAAATCTGCAATTAGATACTTCATAGCGCAATGAACATTACAGTGACAAAGGAAATATCCACAGATGAAAACTAGAAAGAAGCTTTCTTAGAAACTTCTTGGTGATGTGTGAATTCATCTCACAGAGTTACACTTATGTTTCGTGGAGCAGTCCATTAACACTGTCTTTGAGGAATCTGAGAAGGGCTTCTTTGGATCACATTGAGGCCTACGCTGATAAAGGAAATTTCATCCGTTCAAAACGTGAAAGAAGCTTTCTGAGAAACTTCTTTCTGATCTGTGAGTTCATCTCACAGAGTTACAACCTCTGCCTCAAGAAGCAGTTTGCTAACACTCTTTTCGTGGAATCTGCAAAGTGATATTTGGGAGCCTATTGGGGCCCATGGTGATAAAGGAAATATCCTCACATAATAACTAAAGAGAAGCTTTCTGAGAAACTGCATTGCCATGTGTGAATGCAACTCACAGAGTTACACGTTTCTCTTCAGTGATCAGTTTGTTAGCACAGTTTTCTGGAAATCTGCAATTAGATACTTCATAGCGCAATGAACATTACAGTGACAAAGGAAATATCCACAGATGAAAACTAGAAAGAAGCTTTCTTAGAAACTTCTTGGTGATGTGTGAATTCATCTCACAGAGTTACACTTATGTTTCGTGGAGCAGTCCATTAACACTGTCTTTGAGGAATCTGAGAAGGGCTTCTTTGGATCACATTGAGGCCTACGCTGATAAAGGAAATTTCATCCGTTCAAAACGTGAAAGAAGCTTTCTGAGAAACTTCTTTCTGATCTGTGAGTTCATCTCACAGAGTTACAACCTCTGCCTCAAGAAGCAGTTTGCTAACACTCTTTTCGTGGAATCTGCAAAGTGATATTTGGGAGCCTATTGGGGCCCATGGTGATAAAGGAAATATCCTCACATAATAACTAAAGAGAAGCTTTCTGAGAAACTGCATTGCCATGTGTGAATGCAACTCACAGAGTTACACGTTTCTCTTCAGTGATCAGTTTGTTAGCACAGTTTTCTGGAAATCTGCAATTAGATACTTCATAGCGCAATGAACATTACAGTGACAAAGGAAATATCCACAGATGAAAACTAGAAAGAAGCTTTCTTAGAAACTTCTTGGTGATGTGTGAATTCATCTCACAGAGTTACACTTATGTTTCGTGGAGCAGTCCATTAACACTGTCTTTGAGGAATCTGAGAAGGGCTTCTTTGGATCACATTGAGGCCTACGCTGATAAAGGAAATTTCATCCGTTCAAAACGTGAAAGAAGCTTTCTGAGAAACTTCTTTCTGATCTGTGAGTTCATCTCACAGAGTTACAACCTCTGCCTCAAGAAGCAGTTTGCTAACACTCTTTTCGTGGAATCTGCAAAGTGATATTTGGGAGCCTATTGGGGCCCATGGTGATAAAGGAAATATCCTCACATAATAACTAAAGAGAAGCTTTCTGAGAAACTGCATTGCCATGTGTGAATGCAACTCACAGAGTTACACGTTTCTCTTCAGTGATCAGTTTGTTAGCACAGTTTTCTGGAAATCTGCAATTAGATACTTCATAGCGCAATGAACATTACAGTGACAAAGGAAATATCCACAGATGAAAACTAGAAAGAAGCTTTCTTAGAAACTTCTTGGTGATGTGTGAATTCATCTCACAGAGTTACACTTATGTTTCGTGGAGCAGTCCATTAACACTGTCTTTGAGGAATCTGAGAAGGGCTTCTTTGGATCACATTGAGGCCTACGCTGATAAAGGAAATTTCATCCGTTCAAAACGTGAAAGAAGCTTTCTGAGAAACTTCTTTCTGATCTGTGAGTTCATCTCACAGAGTTACAACCTCTGCCTCAAGAAGCAGTTTGCTAACACTCTTTTCGTGGAATCTGCAAAGTGATATTTGGGAGCCTATTGGGGCCCATGGTGATAAAGGAAATATCCTCACATAATAACTAAAGAGAAGCTTTCTGAGAAACTGCATTGCCATGTGTGAATGCAACTCACAGAGTTACACGTTTCTCTTCAGTGATCAGTTTGTTAGCACAGTTTTCTGGAAATCTGCAATTAGATACTTCATAGCGCAATGAACATTACAGTGACAAAGGAAATATCCACAGATGAAAACTAGAAAGAAGCTTTCTTAGAAACTTCTTGGTGATGTGTGAATTCATCTCACAGAGTTACACTTATGTTTCGTGGAGCAGTCCATTAACACTGTCTTTGAGGAATCTGAGAAGGGCTTCTTTGGATCACATTGAGGCCTACGCTGATAAAGGAAATTTCATCCGTTCAAAACGTGAAAGAAGCTTTCTGAGAAACTTCTTTCTGATCTGTGAGTTCATCTCACAGAGTTACAACCTCTGCCTCAAGAAGCAGTTTGCTAACACTCTTTTCGTGGAATCTGCAAAGTGATATTTGGGAGCCTATTGGGGCCCATGGTGATAAAGGAAATATCCTCACATAATAACTAAAGAGAAGCTTTCTGAGAAACTGCATTGCCATGTGTGAATGCAACTCACAGAGTTACACGTTTCTCTTCAGTGATCAGTTTGTTAGCACAGTTTTCTGGAAATCTGCAATTAGATACTTCATAGCGCAATGAACATTACAGTGACAAAGGAAATATCCACAGATGAAAACTAGAAAGAAGCTTTCTTAGAAACTTCTTGGTGATGTGTGAATTCATCTCACAGAGTTACACTTATGTTTCGTGGAGCAGTCCATTAACACTGTCTTTGAGGAATCTGAGAAGGGCTTCTTTGGATCACATTGAGGCCTACGCTGATAAAGGAAATTTCATCCGTTCAAAACGTGAAAGAAGCTTTCTGAGAAACTTCTTTCTGATCTGTGAGTTCATCTCACAGAGTTACAACCTCTGCCTCAAGAAGCAGTTTGCTAACACTCTTTTCGTGGAATCTGCAAAGTGATATTTGGGAGCCTATTGGGGCCCATGGTGATAAAGGAAATATCCTCACATAATAACTAAAGAGAAGCTTTCTGAGAAACTGCATTGCCATGTGTGAATGCAACTCACAGAGTTACACGTTTCTCTTCAGTGATCAGTTTGTTAGCACAGTTTTCTGGAAATCTGCAATTAGATACTTCATAGCGCAATGAACATTACAGTGACAAAGGAAATATCCACAGATGAAAACTAGAAAGAAGCTTTCTTAGAAACTTCTTGGTGATGTGTGAATTCATCTCACAGAGTTACACTTATGTTTCGTGGAGCAGTCCATTAACACTGTCTTTGAGGAATCTGAGAAGGGCTTCTTTGGATCACATTGAGGCCTACGCTGATAAAGGAAATTTCATCCGTTCAAAACGTGAAAGAAGCTTTCTGAGAAACTTCTTTCTGATCTGTGAGTTCATCTCACAGAGTTACAACCTCTGCCTCAAGAAGCAGTTTGCTAACACTCTTTTCGTGGAATCTGCAAAGTGATATTTGGGAGCCTATTGGGGCCCATGGTGATAAAGGAAATATCCTCACATAATAACTAAAGAGAAGCTTTCTGAGAAACTGCATTGCCATGTGTGAATGCAACTCACAGAGTTACACGTTTCTCTTCAGTGATCAGTTTGTTAGCACAGTTTTCTGGAAATCTGCAATTAGATACTTCATAGCGCAATGAACATTACAGTGACAAAGGAAATATCCACAGATGAAAACTAGAAAGAAGCTTTCTTAGAAACTTCTTGGTGATGTGTGAATTCATCTCACAGAGTTACACTTATGTTTCGTGGAGCAGTCCATTAACACTGTCTTTGGGGAAACTGAGAAGGGCTTCTTTGGATCACATTGAGGCCTACGCTGATAAAGGAAATTTCATCCGTTCAAAACGTGAAAGAAGCTTTCTGAGAAACTTCTTTCTGATCTGTGAGTTCATCTCACAGAGTTACAACCTCTGCCTCAAGAAGCAGTTTGCTAACACTCTTTTCGTGGAATCTGCAAAGTGATATTTGGGAGCCTATTGGGGCCCATGGTGATAAAGGAAATATCCTCACATAATAACTAAAGAGAAGCTTTGTGAGAAACTGCATTGCCATGTGTGAATGCAACTCACAGAGTTACACGTTTCTCTTCAGTGATCAGTTTGTTAGCACAGTTTTCTGGAAATCTGCAATTAGATACTTCATAGCGCAATGAACATTACAGTGACAAAGGAAATATCCACAGATGAAAACTAGAAAGAAGCTTTCTTAGAAACTTCTTGGTGATGTGTGAATTCATCTCACAGAGTTACACTTATGTTTCGTGGAGCAGTCCATTAACACTGTCTTTGGGAATCTGAGAAGGGCTTCTTTGGATCACATTGAGGCCTACGCTGATAAAGGAAATTTCATCCGTTCAAAACGTGAAAGAAGCTTTCTGAGAAACTTCTTTCTGATCTGTGAGTTCATCTCACAGAGTTACAACCTCTGCCTCAAGAAGCAGTTTGCTAACACTCTTTTCGTGGAATCTGCAAAGTGATATTTGGGAGCCTATTGGGGCCCATGGTGATAAAGGAAATATCCTCACATAATAACTAAAGAGAAGCTTTCTGAGAAACTGCATTGCCATGTGTGAATGCAACTCACAGAGTTACACGTTTCTCTTCAGTGATCAGTTTGTTAGCACAGTTTTCTGGAAATCTGCAATTAGATACTTCATAGCGCAATGAACATTACAGTGACAAAGGAAATATCCACAGATGAAAACTAGAAAGAAGCTTTCTTAGAAACTTCTTGGTGATGTGTGAATTCATCTCACAGAGTTACACTTATGTTTCGTGGAGCAGTCCATTAACACTGTCTTTGGGGAAACTGAGAAGGGCTTCTTTGGATCACATTGAGGCCTACGCTGATAAAGGAAATTTCATCCGTTCAAAACGTGAAAGAAGCTTTCTGAGAAACTTCTTTCTGATCTGTGAGTTCATCTCACAGAGTTACAACCTCTGCCTCAAGAAGCAGTTTGCTAACACTCTTTTCGTGGAATCTGCAAAGTGATATTTGGGAGCCTATTGGGGCCCATGGTGATAAAGGAAATATCCTCACATAATAACTAAAGAGAAGCTTTCTGAGAAACTGCATTGCCATGTGTGAATGCAACTCACAGAGTTACACGTTTCTCTTCAGTGATCAGTTTGTTAGCACAGTTTTCTGGAAATCTGCAATTAGATACTTCATAGCGCAATGAACATTACAGTGACAAAGGAAATATCCACAGATGAAAACTAGAAAGAAGCTTTCTTAGAAACTTCTTGGTGATGTGTGAATTCATCTCACAGAGTTACACTTATGTTTCGTGGAGCAGTCCATTAACACTGTCTTTGGGGAAACTGAGAAGGGCTTCTTTGGATCACATTGAGGCCTACGCTGATAAAGGAAATTTCATCCGTTCAAAACGTGAAAGAAGCTTTCTGAGAAACTTCTTTCTGATCTGTGAGTTCATCTCACAGAGTTACAACCTCTGCCTCAAGAAGCAGTTTGCTAACACTCTTTTCGTGGAATCTGCAAAGTGATATTTGGAGCCTATTGGGGCCCATGGTGATAAAGGAAATATCCTCACATAATAACTAAAGAGAAGCTTTCTGAGAAACTGCATTGCCATGTGTGAATGCAACTCACAGAGTTACACGTTTCTCTTCAGTGATCAGTTTGTTAGCACAGTTTTCTGGAAATCTGCAATTAGATACTTCATAGCGCAATGAACATTACAGTGACAAAGGAAATATCCACAGATGAAAACTAGAAAGAAGCTTTCTTAGAAACTTCTTGGTGATGTGTGAATTCATCTCACAGAGTTACACTTATGTTTCGTGGAGCAGTCCATTAACACTGTCTTTGAGGAATCTGAGAAGGGCTTCTTTGGATCACATTGAGGCCTACGCTGATAAAGGAAATTTCATCCGTTCAAAACGTGAAAGAAGCTTTCTGAGAAACTTCTTTCTGATCTGTGAGTTCATCTCACAGAGTTACAACCTCTGCCTCAAGAAGCAGTTTGCTAACACTCTTTTCGTGGAATCTGCAAAGTGATATTTGGGAGCCTATTGGGGCCCATGGTGATAAAGGAATATCCTCACATAATAACTAAAGAGAAGCTTTCTGAGAAACTGCATTGCCATGTGTGAATGCAACTCACAGAGTTACACGTTTCTCTTCAGTGATCAGTTTGTTAGCACAGTTTTCTGGAAATCTGCAATTAGATACTTCATAGCGCAATGAACATTACAGTGACAAAGGAAATATCCACAGATGAAAACTAGAAAGAAGCTTTCTTAGAAACTTCTTGGTGATGTGTGAATTCATCTCACAGAGTTACACTTATGTTTCGTGGAGCAGTCCATTAACACTGTCTTTGTGGAATCTGAGAAGGGATTCTTTGGATCACATTGAGGCCTACGCTGATAAAGGAAATTTCATCCGTTCAAAACGTGAAAGAAGCTTTCTGAGAAACTTCTTTCTGATCTGTGAGTTCATCTCACAGAGTTACAACCTCTGCCTCAAGAAGCAGTTTGCTAACACTCTTTTCGTGGAATCTGCAAAGTGATATTTGGAGCCTATTGGGGCCCATGTTGATAAAGGAAATATCCTCACATAATAACTAAAGAGAAGCTTTCTGAGAAACTGCATTGCCATGTGTGAATGCAACTCACAGAGTTACACGTTTCTCTTCAGTGATCAGTTTGTTAGCACAGTTTTCTGGAAATCTGCAATTAGATACTACATAGCGCAATGAACATTACAGTGACAAAGGAAATATCCACAGATGAAAACTGGAAAGAAGCTTTCTTAGAAACTTCTTGGTGATGTGTGAATTCATCTCACAGAGTTACACTTATGTTTCGTGGAGCAGTCCATTAACACTGTCTTTGGGGAAACTGAGAAGGGCTTCTTTGGATCACATTGAGGCCTACGCTGATAAAGGAAATTTCATCCGTTCAAAACGTGAAAGAAGCTTTCTGAGGAACTTCTTTCTGATCTGTGAGTTCACCTCAGAGAGTTACAACCTCTGCCTCAAGAAGCAGTTTGCTAACACTCTTTTCGTGGAATCTGCAAAGTGATATTTGGGAGCCTATTGGGGCCCATGGTGATAAAGGAAATATCCTCACATAATAACTAAAGAGAAGCTTTCTGAGAAACTGCATTGCCATGTGTGAATGCAACTCACAGAGTTACACGTTTCTCTTCAGTGATCAGTTTGTTAGCACAGTTTTCTGGAAATCTGCAATTAGATACTTCATAGCGCAATGAACATAACAGTGACAAAGGAAATATCCACAGATGAAAACTGGAAAGAAGCTTTCTTAGAAACTTCTTGGTGATGTGTGAATTCATCTCACAGAGTTACACTTATGTTTCGTGGAGCATTCCATTAACACTGTCTTTGGGGAAACTGAGAAGGGCTTCTTTGGATCACATTGAGGCCTACGCTGATAAAGGAAATTTCATCCGTTCAAAACGTGAGAGAAGCTTTCTGAGAAACTTCTTTCTGATCTGTGAGTTCATCTCACAGAGTTACAACCTCTGCCTCAAGAAGCAGTTTGCTAACACTCTTTTCGTGGAATCTGCAAAGTGATATTTGGGAGCTTATTGGGGCCCTTGGTGATAAAGGAAATATCCTCACATAATAACTAAAGAGAAGCTTTCTGAGAAACTGCATTGCCATGAGTGAATGCAACTCACAGAGTTACACGTTTCTCTTCAGTGATCAGTTTGTTAGCACAGTTTTCTGGAAATCTGCAATTAGATACTTCATAGCGCAATGAACATTACAGTGACAAAGGAAATATCCACAGATGAAAACTAGAAAGAAGCTTTCTTAGAAACTTCTTGGTGATGTGTGAATTCATCTCACAGAGTTACACTTATGTATCGTGGAGCAGTCCATTAACACTGTCTTTGGGGTAACTGAGAAGGGCTTCTTTGGATCACATTGAGGCCTACGCTGATAAAGGAAATTTCTCCCGTTCAAAACGTGAAAGAAGCTTTCTGAGAAACTTCTTTCTGATCTGTGAGTTCATCTCACAGAGTTACAACCTCTGCCTCAAGAAGCAGTTTGCTAACACTCTTTTCGTGGAATCTGCAAAGTGATATTTGGGAGCCCTTTGGGGCCCATGGTGATAAAGGAAATATCCTCACATAATAACTAAAGAGAAGCTTTCTGAGAAACTGCATTGCCATGTGTGAATGCAACTCACAGAGTTACACGTTTCTCTTCAGTGATCAGTTTGTTAGCACAGTTTTCTGGAAATCTGCAATTAGATACTTCATAGCGCAATGAACATTACAGTGACAAAGGAAATATCCACAGATGAAAACTAGAAAGAAGCTTTCTTAGAAACTTCTTGGTGATGTGTGAATTCGTCTCACAGAGTTACACTTATGTTTCGTGGAGCAGTCCATTAACACTATCCTTGGGGAAACTGAGAAGGGCTTCTTTAGATCACATTGAGGCCTACGCTGATAAAGGAAATTTCATCCGTTCAAAACGTGAAAGAAGCATTCTGAGAAACTTCTTTCTTTTCTGTGAGTTCATCTCACAGAGTTACAACTTCTGCCTCAAGAAGCAGTTTGCTAACACTCTTTTCGTGGAATCTGCAAAGTGATATTTGGGAGCCTATTGGGGCCCATGGTGATAAAGGAAATATCCTCACATAATAACTAAAGAGAAGCTTTCTGAGAAACTGCATTGCCATGTGTGAATGCAACTCAGAGCGTTACACGTTTCTCTTCAGTGATCAGTTTGTTAGCACAGTTTTCTGGAAATCTGCAATTAGATACTTCATAGCGCAATGAACATTACAGTGACAAAGGAAATATCCACAGATGAAAACTGGAAAGAAGCTTTCTTAGAAACTTCTTGGTGATGTGTGAATTCATCTCACAGAGTTACACTTATGTATCGTGGAGCAGTCCATTAACACTGTCTTTGGGGAAACTGAGAAGGGCTTCTTTGGATCACATTGAGGCCTACGCTGATAAAGGAAATTTCTTCCGTTCAAAACGTGAAAGAAGCTTTCTGAGGAACTTCTTTCTGATTTGTGAGTTCATCTCACAGAGTTACAACCTCTGCCTCAAGAAGCAGTTTGCTAACACTCTTTTCGTGGAATCTGCAAAGTGATATTTGGGAGCCTATTGGGGCCCATGGTGATAAAGGAAATATCCTCACATAATAACTAAAGAGAAGCTTTCTGAGAAACTGCATTGCCATGTGTGAATGCAACTCACAGAGTTACACGTTTCTCTTAAGTGATCAGTTTGTTAGCACAGTTTTCTGGAGATCTGCAATTACCTACTTCATAGCGCTATGAACATTACAGTGACAAAGGAAATATCCACAGATGAAAACTAGAAAGAAGCCTTCTTAGAAACTTCTTGGTGATGTGTGAATTCATCTCACAGAGTTATTATTATGTTTCGTGGAGCAGTCCATTAACACTGTCTTTGTGGAATCTGAGAAGGGATTCTTTGGATCACGTGGAGGCCTCCGCTGATAAAGGAAATTTCATCCGTTCAAAACGTGAAAGAAGCTTTCTGAGAAACTGCATTGCCATGTGTGAATGCAACTCACAGAGTTACACGTTTCTCTTCAGTGATCAGTTTGTTAGCACAGTTTTCTGGAAATCTGCAATTAGATACTTCATAGCGCAATGAACATTACAGTGACAAAGGAAATATCCGCAGATGAAAACTAGAAAGAAGCTTTCTTAGAAACTTCTTGGTGATGTGTGAATTCATCTCACAGAGTTACACTTATGTTTCGTGGAGCAGTCCATTAACACTGTCTTTGAGGAATCTGAGAAGGGCTTCTTTGGATCACATTGAGGCCTACGCTGATAAAGGAAATTTCATCCGTTCAAAACGTGAAAGAAGCTTTCTGAGAAACTTCTTTCTGATCTGTGAGTTCATCTCACAGAGTTACAACCTCTGCCTCAAGAAGCAGTTTGCTAACACTCTTTTCGTGGAATCTGCAAGTGATATTTGGGAGCCTATTGGGGCCCATGGTGATAAAGGAATATCCTCACAGAATAACTAAAGAGGAGCTTTCTGAGAAACTACATTGCCATGTGTGAATGCAACTCACAGAGTTACACGTTTCTCTTCAGTGATCAGTTTGTTAGCACAGTTTTCTGGAAATCTGCAATTAGATACTTCATAGCGCAATGAACATTACAGTGACAAAGGAAATATCCACAGATAAAAACTAGAAAGAAGCTTTCTTAGAAACTTCTTGGTGATGTGTGAATTCATCTCACAGAGTTACACTTATGTTTCGTGGAGCCGTCCATTAACACTGTCTTTGTGGAATCTGAGAAGGGATTCTTTGGATCACGTTGAGGCCTCCGCTGATAAAGGAAATTTCATCCTTTCAAAACGTGAAAGAAGCTTTCTGAGAAACTTCTTTCTGATCTGTGAGTTCATCTCACAGTGTTACAACCTCTGCCTCAAGAAGCAGTTTGCTGACCCTCTTTTCGTGGAATCTGCAAAGTGATATTTGGAGCCTTTTGGGGCCCATGGTGATAAAGGAAATATCCTCACATAATAACTAAAGAGAAGCTTTCTGAGAAACTGCATTGCCATGTGTGAATGCAACTCACAGAGTTACACGTTTCTCTTCAGTGATCAGTTTGTTAGCACAGTTTTCTGGAAATCTGCAATTAGATACTACATAGCGCAATGAACATTACAGTGACAAAGGAAATATCCACAGATGAAAACTGGAAAGAAGCTTTCTTAGAAACTTCTTGGTGATGTGTGAATTCATCTCACAGAGTTACACTTATGTTTCGTGGAGCAGTCCATTAACACTGTCTTTGGGGAAACTGAGAAGGGCTTCTTTGGATCACATTGAGGCCTACGCTGATAAAGGAAATTTCATCCGTTCAAAACGTGAAAGAAGCTTTCTGAGGAACTTCTTTCTGATCTGTGAGTTCACCTCAGAGAGTTACAACCTCTGCCTCAAGAAGCAGTTTGCTAACACTCTTTTCGTGGAATCTGCAAAGTGATATTTGGGAGCCTATTGGGGCCCATGGTGATAAAGGAAATATCCTCACATAATAACTAAAGAGAAGCTTTCTGAGAAACTGCATTGCCATGTGTGAATGCAACTCACAGAGTTACACGTTTCTCTTCAGTGATCAGTTTGTTAGCACAGTTTTCTGGAAATCTGCAATTAGATACTTCACAGCGCCATGAACATAACAGTGACAAAGGAAATATCCACAGATGAAAACTGGAAAGAAGCTTTCTTAGAAACTTCTTGGTGATGTGTGAATTCATCTCACAGAGTTACACTTATGTTTCGTGGAGCATTCCATTAACACTGTCTTTGGGGAAACTGAGAAGGGCTTCTTTGGATCACATTGAGGCCTACGCTGATAAACGAAATTTCATCCGTTCAAAACGTGAGAGAAGCTTTCTGAGAAACTTCTTTCTGATCTGTGAGTTCATCTCACAGAGTTACAACCTCTGCCTCAAGAAGCAGTTTGCTAACACTCTTTTCGTGGAATCTGCAAAGTGATATTTGGGAGCTTATTGGGGCCCTTGGTGATAAAGGAAATATCCTCACATAATAACTAAAGAGAAGCTTTCTGAGAAACTGCGTCGCCATGTGTGAATGCAACTCACAGAGTTACACGTTTCTCTTCAGTGATCAGTTTGTTAGCACAGTTTTCTGGAAATCTGCAATTAGATACTTCATAGCGCAATGAACATTACAGTGACAAAGGAAATATCCACAGATGAAAACTAGAAAGAAGCTTTCTTAGAAACTTCTTGGTGATGTGTGAATTCGTCTCACAGAGTTACACTTATGTTTCGTGGAGCAGTCCATTAACACTATCCTTGGGGAAACTGAGAAGGGCTTCTTTAGATCACATTGAGGCCTACGCTGATAAAGGAAATTTCATCCGTTCAAATCGTGAAAGAAGCTTTCTGAGAAACTTCTTTCTGATCTGTGAGTTCATCTCACAGAGTTACAACCTCTGCCTCAAGAAGCAGTTTGCTAACACTCTTTTCGTGGAATCTGCATAGTGATATTTGGGAGCCTATTGGGGCCCATGGTGATAAAGGAAATATCCTCACATAATAACTAAAGAGAATGCTTTCTGAGAAACTGCATTGCCATGTGTGAATGCAACTCAGAGCGTTACACGTTTCTCTTCAGTGATCAGTTTGTTAGCACAGTTTTCTGGAAATCTGCAATTAGATACTTCATAGCGCAATGAACATTACAGTGACAAAGGAAATATCCACAGATGAAAACTGGAAAGAAGCTTTCTTAGAAACTTCTTGGTGATGTGTGAATTCATCTCACAGAGTTACACTTATGTATCGTGGAGCAGTCCATTAACACTGTCTTTGGGGAAACTGAGAAGGGCTTCTTTGGATCACATTGAGGCCTACGCTGATAAAGGAAATTTCTTCCGTTCAAAACGTGAAAGAAGCTTTCTGAGGAACTTCTTTCTGATCTGTGAGTTCATCTCACAGAGTTACAACCTCTGCCTCAAGAAGCAGTTTGCTAACACTCTTTTCGTGGAATCTGCAAAGTGATATTTGGGAGCCTATTGGGGCCCATGGTGATAAAGGAAATATCCTCACATAATAACTAAAGAGAAGCTTTCTGAGAAACTGCATTGCCATGTGTGAATGCAACTCACAGAGTTACACGTTTCTCTTAAGTGATCAGTTTGTTAGCACAGTTTTCTGGAGATCTGAAATTACATACTTCATAGCGCTATGAACATTACAGTGACAAAGGAAATATCCACAGATGAAAACTAGAAAGAAGCCTTCTTAGAAACTTCTTGGTGATGTGTGAATTCATCTCACAGAGTTATTACTATGTTTCGTGGAGCAGTCCATTAACACTGTCTTTGTGGAATCTGAGAAGGGATTCTTTGGATCACGTTGAGGCCTCCGCTGATAAAGGAAATTTCATCCGTTCAAAACGTGAAAGAAGCTTTCTGAGAAACTGCATTGCCATGTGTGAATGCAACTCACAGAGTTACACGTTTCTCTTCAGTGATCAGTTTGTTAGCACAGTTTCTGGAAATCTGCAATTAGATACTTCATAGCGCAATGAACATTACAGTGACAAAGGAAATATCCGCAGATGAAAACTAGAAAGAAGCTTTCTTAGAAACTTCTTGGTGATGTGTGAATTCATCTCACAGAGTTACACTTATGTTTCGTGGAGCAGTCCATTAACACTGTCTTTGAGGAATCTGAGAAGGGCTTCTTTGGATCACATTGAGGCCTACGCTGATAAAGGGAATTTCATCCGTTCAAAACGTGAAAGAAGCTTTCTGAGAAACTTCTTTCTGATCTGTGAGTTCATCTCACAGAGTTACAACCTCTGCCTCAAGAAGCAGTTTGCTAACACTCTTTTCGTGGAATCTGCAAAGTGATATTTGGGAGCCTATTGGGGCCCATGGTGATAAAGGAAATATCCTCACATAATAACTAAAGAGAAGCTTTCTGAGAAACTGCATTGCCATGTGTGAATGCAACTCACAGAGTTACACGTTTCTCTTCAGTGATCAGTTTGTTAGCACAGTTTTCTGGAAATCTGCAATTAGATACTTCATAGCGCAATGAACATTACAGTGACAAAGGAAATATCCACAGATGAAAACTAGAAAGAAGCTTTCTTAGAAACTTCTTGGTGATGTGTGAATTCATCTCACAGAGTTACACTTATGTTTCATGGAGCAGTCCATTAACACTGTCTTTGGGGAAACTGAGAAGGGCTTCTTTGGATCACATTGAGGCCTACGCTGATAAAGGAAATTTCATCCGTTCAAAACGTGAAAGAAGCTTTCTGAGAACTTCTTTCTGATCTGTGAGTTCATCTCACAGAGTTACAACCTCTGCCTCAAGAAGCAGTTTGCTAACACTCTTTTCGTGGAATCTGCAAAGTGATATTTGGGAGCCTATTGGGGCCCATGGTGATAAAGGAAATATCCTCACATAATAACTAAAGAGAAGCTTTCTGAGAAACTGCATTGCCATGTGTGAATGCAACTCACAGAGTTACACGTTTCTCTTCAGTGATCAGTTTGTTAGCACAGTTTTCTGGAAATCTGCAATTAGATACTTCATAGCGCAATGAACATTACAGTGACAAAGGAAATATCCACAGATGAAAACTAGAAAGAAGCTTTCTTAGAAACTTCTTGGTGATGTGTGAATTCATCTCACAGAGTTACACTTATGTTTCGTGGAGCAGTCCATTAACACTGTCTTTGGGGAACTGAGAAGGGCTTCTTTGGATCACATTGAGGCCTACGCTGATAAAGGAAATTTCATCCGTTCAAAACGTGAAAGAAGCTTTCTGAGAAACTTCTTTCTGATCTGTGAGTTCATCTCACAGAGTTACAACCTCTGCCTCAAGAAGCAGTTTGCTAACACTCTTTTCGTGGAATCTGCAAAGTGATATTTGGGAGCCTATTGGGGCCCATGGTGATAAAGGAAATATCCTCACATAATAACTAAAGAGAAGCTTTCTGAGAAACTGCATTGCCATGTGTGAATGCAACTCACAGAGTTACACGTTTCTCTTCAGTGATCAGTTTGTTAGCACAGTTTTCTGGAAATCTGCAATTAGATACTTCATAGCGCAATGAACATTACAGTGACAAAGGAAATATCCACAGATGAAAACTAGAAAGAAGCTTTCTTAGAAACTTCTTGGTGATGTGTGAATTCATCTCACAGAGTTACACTTATGTTTCGTGGAGCAGTCCATTAACACTGTCTTTGAGGAATCTGAGAAGGGCTTCTTTGGATCACATTGAGGCCTACGCTGATAAAGGAAATTTCATCCGTTCAAAACGTGAAAGAAGCTTTCTGAGAAACTTCTTTCTGATCTGTGAGTTCATCTCACAGAGTTACAACCTCTGCCTCAAGAAGCAGTTTGCTAACACTCTTTTCGTGGAATCTGCAAAGTGATATTTGGGAGCCTATTGGGGCCCATGGTGATAAAGGAAATATCCTCACATAATAACTAAAGAGAAGCTTTCTGAGAAACTGCATTGCCATGTGTGAATGCAACTCACAGAGTTACACGTTTCTCTTCAGTGATCAGTTTGTTAGCACAGTTTTCTGGAAATCTGCAATTAGATACTTCATAGCGCAATGAACATTACAGTGACAAAGGAAATATCCACAGATGAAAACTAGAAAGAAGCTTTCTTAGAAACTTCTTGGTGATGTGTGAATTCATCTCACAGAGTTACACTTATGTTTCGTGGAGCAGTCCATTAACACTGTCTTTGTGGAATCTGAGAAGGGCTTCTTTGGATCACATTGAGGCCTACGCTGATAAAGGAAATTTCATCCGTTCAAAACGTGAAAGAAGCTTTCTGAGAAACTTCTTTCTGATCTGTGAGTTCATCTCACAGAGTTACAACCTCTGCCTCAAGAAGCAGTTTGCTAACACTCTTTTCGTGGAATCTGCAAAGTGATATTTGGGAGCCTATTGGGGCCCATGGTGATAAAGGAAATATCCTCACATAATAACTAAAGAGAAGCTTTCTGAGAAACTGCATTGCCATGTGTGAATGCAACTCACAGAGTTACACGTTTCTCTTCAGTGATCAGTTTGTTAGCACAGTTTTCTGGAAATCTGCAATTAGATACTTCATAGCGCAATGAACATTACAGTGACAAAGGAAATATCCACAGATGAAAACTAGAAAGAAGCTTTCTTAGAAACTTCTTGGTGATGTGTGAATTCATCTCACAGAGTTACACTTATGTTTCGTGGAGCAGTCCATTAACACTGTCTTTGGGAAACTGAGAAGGGCTTCTTTGGATCACATTGAGGCCTACGCTGATAAAGGAAATTTCATCCGTTCAAAACGTGAAAGAAGCTTTCTGAGAAACTTCTTTCTGATCTGTGAGTTCATCTCACAGAGTTACAACCTCTGCCTCAAGAAGCAGTTTGCTAACACTCTTTTCGTGGAATCTGCAAAGTGATATTTGGGAGCCTATTGGGGCCCATGGTGATAAAGGAAATATCCTCACATAATAACTAAAGAGAAGCTTTCTGAGAAACTGCATTGCCATGTGTGAATGCAACTCACAGAGTTACACGTTTCTCTTCAGTGATCAGTTTGTTAGCACAGTTTTCTGGAAATCTGCAATTAGATACTTCATAGCGCAATGAACATTACAGTGACAAAGGAAATATCCACAGATGAAAACTAGAAAGAAGCTTTCTTAGAAACTTCTTGGTGATGTGTGAATTCATCTCACAGAGTTACACTTATGTTTCGTGGAGCAGTCCATTAACACTGTCTTTGAGGAATCTGAGAAGGGCTTCTTTGGATCACATTGAGGCCTACGCTGATAAAGGAAATTTCATCCGTTCAAAACGTGAAAGAAGCTTTCTGAGAAACTTCTTTCTGATCTGTGAGTTCATCTCACAGAGTTACAACCTCTGCCTCAAGAAGCAGTTTGCTAACACTCTTTTCGTGGAATCTGCAAAGTGATATTTGGGAGCCTATTGGGGCCCATGGTGATAAAGGAAATATCCTCACATAATAACTAAAGAGAAGCTTTCTGAGAAACTGCATTGCCATGTGTGAATGCAACTCACAGAGTTACACGTTTCTCTTCAGTGATCAGTTTGTTAGCACAGTTTTCTGGAAATCTGCAATTAGATACTTCATAGCGCAATGAACATTACAGTGACAAAGGAAATATCCACAGATGAAAACTAGAAAGAAGCTTTCTTAGAAACTTCTTGGTGATGTGTGAATTCATCTCACAGAGTTACACTTATGTTTCGTGGAGCAGTCCATTAACACTGTCTTTGGGGAATCTGAGAAGGGCTTCTTTGGATCACATTGAGGCCTACGCTGATAAAGGAAATTTCATCCGTTCAAAACGTGAAAGAAGCTTTCTGAGAAACTTCTTTCTGATCTGTGAGTTCATCTCACAGAGTTACAACCTCTGCCTCAAGAAGCAGTTTGCTAACACTCTTTTCGTGGAATCTGCAAAGTGATATTTGGGAGCCTATTGGGGCCCATGGTGATAAAGGAAATATCCTCACATAATAACTAAAGAGAAGCTTTCTGAGAAACTGCATTGCCATGTGTGAATGCAACTCACAGAGTTACACGTTTCTCTTCAGTGATCAGTTTGTTAGCACAGATTTCTGGAAATCTGCAATTAGATACTTCATAGCGCAATGAACATTACAGTGACAAAGGAAATATCCACAGATGAAAACCTAGAAAGAAGCTTTCTTAGAAACTTCTTGGTGATGTGTGAATTCAGTCTCACAGACTTACACTTATGTTTCGTGGAGCAGTCCATTAACACTGTCTTTGGGGAAACTGAGAAGGGCTTCTTTGGATCACATTGAGGCCTACGCTGATAAAGGAAATTTCATGCCGTTCAAAACGTGAAAGAAGATTTCTGAGAAACTTCTTTCTGATCTGTGAGTTCATCTCACAGAGTTACAACCTCTGCCTCAAGAAGCAGTTTGCTAACACTCTTCTCGTGGAATCTGCAAAGTGATATTTGGGAAGCCTATTGGGGCCCATGGTGATAAAGGAAATATCCTCACATAATAACTAAAGAGAAGCTTTCTGAGAAACTGCATTGCCATGTGTGAATGCAACTCACAGAGTTACACGTTTCTCTTCAGTGATCAGTCTGTTAGCACAGTTTTCTGGAAATCTGCAATTAGATACTTCATAGCGCAATGAACATTACAGTGACAAAGGAAATATCCACAGATGAAAACTAGAAAGAAGCTTTCTTAGAAACTTCTTGGTGATGTGTGAATTCATCTCACAGAGTTACACTTATGTTTCGTGGAGCAGTCCATTAACACTGTCTTTGGGGAAACTGAGAAGGGATTCTTTGGATCACATTGAGGCCTACGCTGATAAAGGAAATTTCATCCGTTCAAAACGTGAAAGAAGCTTTCTGAGAAACTTCTTTCTGATCTGTGAGTTCATCTCACAGAGTTACAACCTCTGCCTCAAGAAGCAGTTTGCTAACACTCTTTTCGTGGAATCTGCAAAGTGATATTAGGGAGCCTATTGGGGCCCATGGTGATAAAGGAAATATCCTCACATAATAACTAAAGAGAAGCTTTCTGAGAAACTGCATTGCCATGTGTGAATGCAACTCACAGAGTTACACGTTTCTCTTCAGTGATCAGTTTGTTAGCACAGTTTTCTGGAAATCTGCAATTAGATACTTCATAGCGCAATGAACATTACAGTGACAAAGAAAATATCCACAGATGAAAACTAGAAAGAATCTTTCTTAGAAACTTCTTGGTGATGTGTGAATTCATCTCACAGAGTTACACTTATGTTTCGTGGAGCAGTCCATTAACACTGTCTTTGGGGAAACTGAGAAGGGCTTCTTTGGATCACATTGAGGCCTACGCTGATAAAGGAAATTTCATCCGTTCAAAACGTGAAAGAAGCTTTCTGAGAAACTTCTTTCTGATCTGTGAGTTCATCTCACAGAGTTACAACCTCTGCCTCAAGAAGCAGTTTGCTAACACTCTTTTCGTGGAATCTGCAAAGTGATATTTGGGAGCCTATTGGGGCCCATGGTGATAAAGGAAATATCCTCACATAATAACTAAAGAGAAGCTTTCTGAGAAACTGCATTGCCATGTGTGAATGCAACTCACAGAGTTACACGTTTCTCTTCAGTGATCAGTTTGTTAGCACAGTTTTCTGGAAATCTGCAATTAGATACTTCATAGCGCAATGAACATTACAGTGACAAAGGAAATATCCACAGATGAAAACTAGAAAGAAGCTTTCTTAGAAACTTCTTGGTGATGTGTGAATTCATCTCACAGAGTTACACTTATGTTTCGTGGAGCAGTCCATTAACACTGTCTTTGGGGAAACTGAGAAGGGCTTCTTTGGATCACATTGAGGCCTACGCTGATAAAGGAAATTTCATCCGTTCAAAACGTGAAAGAAGCTTTCTGAGAAACTTCTTTCTGATCTGTGAGTTCATCTCACAGAGTTACAACCTCTGCCTCAAGAAGCAGTTTGCTAACACTCTTTTCGTGGAATCTGCAAAGTGATATTTGGGAGCCTATTGGGGCCCATGGTGATAAAGGAAATATCCTCACATAATAACTAAAGAGAAGCTTTCTGAGAAACTGCATTGCCATGTGTGAATGCAACTCACAGAGTTACACGTTTCTCTTCAGTGATCAGTTTGTTAGCACAGATTTCTGGAGATCTGCAATTAGATACTTCATAGCGCAATGAACATTACAGTGACAAAGGAAATATCCACAGATGAAAACTAGAAAGAAGCTTTCTTAGAACTTCTTGGTGATGTGTGAATTCATCTCACAGAGTTACACTTATGTTTCGTGGAGCAGTCCATTAACACTGTCTTTGGGGAAACTGAGAAGGGCTTCTTTGGATCACATTGAGGCCTACGCTGATAAAGGAAATTTCATCCGTTCAAAACGTGAAAGAAGCTTTCTGAGAAACTTCTTTCTGATCTGTGAGTTCATCTCACAGAGTTACAACCTCTGCCTCAAGAAGCAGTTTGCTAACACTCTTTTCGTGGAATCTGCAAAGTGATACTTGGGAGCCTATTGGGGCCCATGGTGATAAAGGAAATATCCTCACATAATAACTAAAGAGAAGCTTTCTGAGAAACTGCATTGCCATGTGTGAATGCAACTCACAGAGTTACACGTTTCTCTTCAGTGATCAGTCTGTTAGCACAGATTTCTGGAGATCTGCAATTAGATACTTCATAGCGCAATGAACATTACAGTGACAAAGGAAATATCCACAGATAAAACCTAGAAAGAAGCTTTGTTAGAATTTTCTTGGTGATGTGTGAATTCGTCACACAGACTTACACTTATGTTTCGTGGAGCAGTCCATTAACACTGTGTTTGGGGAAACTGAGAAGGGCTTCTTTGGATCACATTGAGGCCTACGCTGATAAAGGAAATTTCATGCGTTCAAAACGTGAAAGAAGATTTCTGAGAAACTTCTTTCTGATCTGTGAGTTCATCTCACAGAGTTACAACCTCTGCCTCAAGAAGCAGTTTGCTAACACTCTTTTCGTGGAATCTGCAAAGTGATATTTGGGAGCCTATTGGGGCCCAGGGTGATAAAGGAAATATCCTCACATAATAACTAAAGAGAAGCTTTCTGAGAAACTGCATTGCCATGTGTGAATGCAACTCACAGAGTTACACGTTTCTCTTCAGTGATCAGTTTGTTAGCACAGTTTTCTGGAAATCTGCAATTAGATACTTCATAGCGCAATGAACATTACAGTGACAAAGGAAATATCCACAGATGAAAACTAGAAAGAAACTTTCTTAGAAACTTCTTGGTGATGTGTGAATTCATCTCACAGAGTTACACTTATGTTTCATGGAGCAGTCCATTAACACTGTCTGTGGGGAAACTGAGAAGGGATTCTCTGGATCACATTGAGGCCTACGCTGATAAAGGAAATTTCATCCGTTCAAAACGTGAAAGAAGCTTTCTGAGAAACTTCTTTCTGATCTGTGAGTTCATCTCACAGAGTTACAACCTCTGCCTCAAGAAGCAGTTTGCTAACCCTCTTTTCGTGGAATCTGCAAAGTGATATTTGGAGCCTATTGGGGCCCATGTTGATAAAGGAAATATCCTCACATTATAACTAAAGAGAAGCTTTCTGAGAAACTGCATTGCCATGTGTGAATGCAACTCACAGAGTTACACGTTTCTCTCCAGTGATCAGTTTGTTAGCACAGTTTTCTGGAAATCTGCAATTAGATACTTCATAGCGCAATGAACATTACAGTGACAAAGAAAATATCCACAGATGAAAACTGGAAAGAAGCTTTCTTAGAAACTTCTTGCTGATGTGTGAATTCATCTCACAGAGTTACACTTATGTTTCGTGGAGCAGTCCATTAACACTGTCTTTGGGGAAACTGAGAAGGGCTTCTTTGGATCACATTGAGGCCTACGCTGATAAAGGAAATTTCATCCGTTCAAAACGTGAAAGAAGCTTTCTGAGAAACTTCTTTCTGATCTGTGAGTTCATCTCACAGAGTTACAACCTCTGCCTCAAGAAGCAGTTTGCTAACACTCTTTTCGTGGAATCTGCAAAGTGATATTTGGTAGCCTATTGGGGCCCATGGTGATAAAGGAAATATCCTCACATAATAACTAAAGAGAAGCTTTCTGAGAAACTGCATTGCCATGTGTGAATGCAACTCACAGAGTTACACGTTTCTCTTCAGTGATCAGTTTGTTAGCACAGTTTTCTGGAAATCTGCAATTAGATACTTCATAGCGCAATGAACATTACAGTGACAAAGGAAATATCCACAGATGAAAACTAGAAAGAAGCTTTCTTAGAAACTTCTTGGTGATGTGTGAATTCATCTCACAGAGTTACACTTATGTTTCGTGGAGCAGTCCATTAACACTGTCTTTGGGGAAACTGAGAAGGGCTTCTTTGGATCACATTGAGGCCTACGCTGATAAAGGAAATTTCATCCGTTCAAAACGTGAAAGAAGCTTTCTGAGAAACTTCTTTCTGATCTGTGAGTTCATCTCACAGAGTTACAACCTCTGCCTCAAGAAGCAGTTTGCTAACACTCTTTTCGTGGAATCTGCAAAGTGATATTTGGGAGCCTATTGGGGCCCATGGTGATAAAGGAAATATCCTCACATAATAACTAAAGAGAAGCTTTCTGAGAAACTGCATTGCCATGTGTGAATGCAACTCACAGAGTTACACGTTTCTCTTCAGTGATCAGTTTGTTAGCACAGTTTTCTGGAAATCTGCAATTAGATACTTCATAGCGCAATGAACATTACAGTGACAAAGGAAATATCCACAGATGAAAACCTAGAAAGAAGCTTTCTTAGAAACTTCTTGGTGATGTGTGAATTCATCTCACAGAGTTACACTTATGTTTCGTGGAGCAGTCCATTAACACTGTCTTTGGGGAAACTGAGAAGGGCTTCTTTGGATCACATTGAGGCCTACGCTGATAAAGGAAATTTCATCCGTTCAAAACGTGAAAGAAGCTTTCTGAGAAACTTCTTTCTGATCTGTGAGTTCATCTCACAGAGTTACAACCTCTGCCTCAAGAAGCAGTTTGCTAACACCCTTTTCGTGGAATCTGCAATGTGATATGTGGGAGCCTATTGGGGCCCATGGTGATAAAGGAAATATCCTCACATAATAACTAAAGAGAAGCTTTCTGAGAAACTGCATTGCCATGTGTGAATGCAACTCACAGAGTTACACGTTTCTCTTCAGTGATCAGTTTGTTAGCACAGTTTTCTGGAAATCTGCAATTAGATACTTCATAGCGCAATGAACATTACAGTGACAAAGGAAATATCCACAGATGAAAACTAGAAAGAAGCTTTCTTAGAAACTTCTTGGTGATGTGTGAATTCATCTCACAGATGTTACACTTATGTTTCGTGGAGCAGTCCATTAACACTGTGTTTGGGGAAACTGAGAAGGGATTCTTTGGATCACATTGAGGCCTACGCTGATAAAGGAAATTTCATCCGTTCAAAACGTGAAAGAAGCTTTCTGAGAAACTTCTTTCTGATCTGTGAGTTCATCTCACAGAGGTACAACCTCTGCCTCAAGAAGCAGTTTGCTAACCCTCTTCTCGTGGAATCTGCAAAGTGATATTTGGAGCCTATTGGGGCCCATGTTGATAAAGGAAATATCCTCACATTATAACTAAAGAGAAGCTTTCTGAGAAACTGCATTGCCATGTGTGAATGCAACTCACAGAGTTACACGTTTCTCTTCAGTGATCAGTTTGTTAGCACAGTTTTCTGGAAATCTGCAATTAGATACTTCATAGCGCAATGAACATTACAGTGACAAAGAAAATATCCACAGATGAAAACTGGAAAGAAGCTTTCTTAGAAACTTCTTGCTGATGTGTGAATTCATCTCACAGAGTTACACTTATGTTTCGTGGAGCATTCCATTAACACTGTCTTTGTAAAAACTGAGACGGGCTTCTTTTGATCACACTGAGGCCTACGCTGATAAAGGAAATTTCATCCGTTCAAAACGTGAGAGAAGTTTTCTGAGAAACTTCTTTCTGATCTGTGAGTTCATCTCACAGAGTTACAACCTCTGCCTCAAGAAGCAGTTTGCTAACTCTCATTTCGTGGAATCTGCAAAGTGATATTTGGGAGCCTATTGGGGCCCATGGTGATAAAGGAAATATCCTCACATAATAACTAAAGAGAAGCTTTCTGAGAAACTGCATTGCCATGTGTGAATGCAACTCACAGAGTTACACGTTTCTCTTCAGTGATCAGTTTGTTAGCACAGTTTTCTGGAAATCTGCAATTAGATACTTCATAGCGCAATGAACATTACAGTGACAAAGGAAATATCCACAGATGAAAACTAGAAAGAAGCTTTCTTAGAAACTTCTTGGTGATGTGTGAATTCATCTCACAGAGTTACACTTATGTTTCGTGGAGCAGTCCATTAACACTGTCTTTGAGGAATCTGAGAAGGGCTTCTTTGGATCACATTGAGGACTACGCTGATAAAGGAAATTTCATCCGTTCAAAACGTGAAAGAAGCTTTCTGAGAAACTTCTTTCTGATCTGTGAGTTCATCTCACAGAGTTACAACCTCTGCCTCAAGAAGCAGTTTGCTAACACTCATTTCGTGGAATCTGCCAAAGTGATATTTGGGAGCCTATTGGGGCCCATGGTGATAAAGGAAATATCCTCACATAATAACTAAAGAGAAGCTTTCTGAGAAACTGCATTGCCATGTGTGAATGCAACTCAGAGAGTTACACGTTTCTCTTCAGTGATCAGTTTGTTAGCACAGTTTTCTGGAAATCTGCAATTAGATACTTCATAGCGCAATGAACATTACAGTGACAAAGAAATATCCACAGATGAAAACTAGAAAGAAGCTTTCTTAGAAACTTCTGGATGATGTGTGAATTCATCTCACAGAGTTACACTTATGTTTCGTGGAGCAGTCCATTAACACTGTCTTTGAGGAATCTGAGAAGGGCTTCTTTGGATCACATTGAGGCCTACGCTGATAAAGGAAATTTCATCCGTTCAAAACGTGAAAGAAGCTTTCTGAGAAACTTCTTTCTGATCTGTGAGTTCATCTCACAGAGTTACAACCTCTGCCTCAAGAAGCAGTTTGCTAACACTCTTTTCGTGGAATCTGCAAAGTGATATTTGGGAGCCTATTGGGGCCCATGGTGATAAAGGAAATATCCTCACATAATAACTAAAGAGAAGCTTTCTGAGAAACTGCATTGCCATGTGTGAATGCAACTCACAGAGTTACACGTTTCTCTTCAGTGATCAGTTTGTTAGCACAGTTTTCTGGAAATCTGCAATTAGATACTTCCTAGCGCAATGAACATTACAGTGACAAAGGAAATATCCACAGATGAAAACTAGAAAGAAGCTTTCTTAGAAACTTCTTGGTGATGTGTGAATTCATCTCACAGAGTTACACTTATGTTTCGTGGAGCAGTCCATTAACACTGTCTTTGGGGAAACTGAGAAGGGCTTCTTTGGATCACATTGAGGCCTACGCTGATAAAGGAAATTTCATCCGTTCAAAACGTGAAAGAAGCTTTCTGAGAAACTTCTTTCTGATCTGTGAGTTCATCTCACAGAGTTACAACCTCTGCCTCAAGAAGCAGTTTGCTAACACTCTTTTCGTGGAATCTGCAAAGTGATATTTGGGAGCCTATTGGGGCCCATGGTGATAAAGGAAATATCCTCACATAATAACTAAAGAGAAGCTTTCTGAGAAACTGCATTGCCATGTGTGAATGCAACTCACAGAGTTACACGTTTCTCTTCAGTGATCAGTTGTTAGCACAGTTTTCTGGAAATCTGCAATTAGATACTTCATAGCGCAATGAACATTACAGTGACAAAGGAAATATCCACAGATGAAAACTAGAAAGAAGCTTTCTTAGAAACTTCTTGGTGATGTGTGAATTCATCTCACAGAGTTACACTTATGTTTCGTGGAGCAGTCCATTAACACTGTCTTGGGGAAACTGAGAAGGGCTTCTTTGGATCACATTGAGGCCTACGCTGATAAAGGAAATTTCATCCGTTCAAAACGTGAAAGAAGCTTTCTGAGAAACTTCTTTCTGATCTGTGAGTTCATCTCACAGAGTTACAACCTCTGCCTCAAGAAGCAGTTTGCTAACACTCATTTCGTGGAATCTGCAAAGTGATATTTGGGAGCCTATTGGGGCCCATGGTGATAAAGGAAATATCCTCACATAATAACTAAAGAGAAGCTTTCTGAGAAACTGCATTGCCATGTGTGAATGCAACTCACAGAGTTACACGTTTCTCTTCAGTGATCAGTTTGTTAGCACAGTTTTCTGGAAATCTGCAATTAGATACTTCATAGCGCAATGAACATTACAGTGACAAAGGAAATATCCACAGATGAAAACTAGAAAGAAGCTTTCTTAGAAACTTCTTGGTGATGTGTGAATTCATCTCACAGAGTTACACTTATGTTTCGTGGAGCAGTCCATTAACACTGTCTTTGAGGAATCTGAGAAGGGTTTCTTTGGATCACATTGAGGACTACGCTGATAAAGGAAATTTCATCCGTTCAAAACGTGAAAGAAGCTTTCTGAGAAACTTCTTTCTGATCTGTGAGTTCATCTCACAGAGTTACAACCTCTGCCTCAAGAAGCAGTTTGCTAACACTCATTTCGTGGAATCTGCAAAGTGATATTTGGGAGCCTCTAGGGGCCCATGGTGATAAAGGAAATATCCTCACATAATAACTAAAGAGAAGCTTTCTGAGAAACTGCATTGCCATGTGTGAATGCAACTCAGAGAGTTACACGTTTCTCTTCAGTGATCAGTTTGTTAGCACAGTTTTCTGGAAATCTGCAATTAGATACTTCATAGCGCAATGAACATTACAGTGACAAAGAAATATCCACAGATGAAAACTAGAAAGAAGCTTTCTTAGAAACTTCTGGATGATGTGTGAATTCATCTCACAGAGTTACACTTATATTTCGTGGAGCAGTCCATTAACACTGTCTTTGAGGAATCTGAGAAGGGCTTCTTTGGATCACATTGAGGCCTACGCTGATAAAGGAAATTTCATCCGTTCAAAACGTGAAAGAAGCTTTCTGAGAAACTTCTTTCTGATCTGTGAGTTCATCTCACAGAGTTACAACCTCTGCCTCAAGAAGCAGTTTGCTATCACTCTTTTCGTGGAATCTGCAAAGTGATATTTGGGAGCCTATTGGGGCCCATGGTGATAAAGGAATTACCCTCACATAATAACTAAAGAGAAGCTTTCTGAGAAACTGCATTGCCATGTGTGAATGCAACTCACAGAGTTACACGTTTCTCTTCAGTGATCAGTTTGTTAGCACAGTTTTCTGGAAATCTGCAATTAGATACTTCATAGCGCAATGAACATTACAGTGACAAAGGAAATATCCACAGATGAAAACTAGAAAGAAGCTTTCTTAGAAACTTCTTGGTGATGTGTGAATTCATCTCACAGAGTTACACTTATGTTTCGTGGAGCAGTCCATTAACACTGTCTTTGGGGAAACTGAGAAGGGCTTCTTTGGATCACATTGAGGCCTACGCTGATAAAGGAAATTTCATCCGTTCAAAACGTGAAAGAAGCTTTCTGAGAAACTTCTTTCTGATCTGTGAGTTCATCTCACAGAGTTACAACCTCTGCCTCAAGAAGCAGTTTGCTAACACTCTTTTCGTGGAATCTGCAAAGTGATATTTGGGAGCCTATTGGGGCCCATGGTGATAAAGGAAATATCCTCACATAATAACTAAAGAGAAGCTTTCTGAGAAACTGCATTGCCATGTGTGAATGCAACTCACAGAGTTACACGTTTCTCTTCAGTGATCAGTTTGTTAGCACAGTTTTCTGGAAATCTGCAATTAGATACTTCATAGCGCAATGAACATTACAGTGACAAAGGAAATATCCACAGATGAAATCTAGAAAGAAGCTTTCTTAGAAACTTCTTGGTGATGTGTGAATTCATCTCACAGAGTTACACTTATGTTTCGTGGAGCAGTCCATTAACACTGTCTTTGGGGAAACTGAGAAGGGCTTCTTTGGATCACATTGAGGCCTACGCTGATAAAGGAAATTTCATCCGTTCAAAACGTGAAAGAAGCTTTCTGAGAAACTTCTTTCTGATCTGTGAGTTCATCTCACAGAGTTACAACCTCTGCCTCAAGAAGCAGTTTGCTAACACTCATTTCGTGGAATCTGCAAAGTGATATTTGGGAGCCTATTGGGGCCCATGGTGATAAAGGAAATATCCTCACATAATAACTAAAGAGAAGCTTTCTGAGAAACTGCATTGCCATGTGTGAATGCAACTCACAGAGTTACACGTTTCTCTTCAGTGATCAGTGTGTTAGCACAGTTTTCTGGAAATCTGCAATTAGATACTTCCTAGCGCAATGAACATTACAGTGACAAAGGAAATATCCACAGATGAAAACTAGAAAGAAGCTTTCTTAGAAACTTCTTGGTGATGTGTGAATTCATCTCACAGAGTTACACTTATGTTTCGTGGAGCATTCCATTAACACTGTCTTTGGGGAAACTGAGAAGGGCTTCTTTGGATCACATTGAGGCCTACGCTGATAAAGGAAATTTCATCCGTTCAAAACGTGAAAGAAGCTTTCTGAGAAACTTCTTTCTGATCTGTGAGTTCATCTCACAGAGTTACAACCTCTGCCTCAAGAAGCAGTTTGCTAACACTCTTTTCGTGGAATCTGCAAAGTGATATTTGGGAGCCTCTAGGGGCCCATGGTGATAAAGGAAATATCCTCACATAATAACTAAAGAGAAGCTTTCTGAGAAACTGCATTGCCATGTGTGAATGCAACTCAGAGAGTTACACGTTTCTCTTCAGTGATCAGTTTGTTAGCACAGTTTTCTGGAAATCTGCAATTAGATACTTCCTAGCGCAATGAACATTACAGTGACAAAGGAAATATCCACAGATGAAAACTAGAAAGAAGCTTTCTTAGAAACTTCTTGGTGATGTGTGAATTCGTCTCACAGAGTTACACTTATGTTTAATGGAGCAGTCCATTAACACTATCCTTGGGGAAACTGAGAAGGGCTTCTTTGGATCACATTGAGGCCTACGCTGATAAAGGAAATTTCATCCGTTCAAAACGTGAAAGAAGCTTTCTGAGGAACTTCTTTCTGATCTGTGAGTTCATCTCACAGAGTTACAACCTCTGCCTCAAGAAGCAGTTCGCTAACACTCTTTTCGTGGAATCTGCAATGTGATATTTGGGAGCCTATTGGGGCCCATGGTGATAAAGGAAATATCCTCACATAATAACTAAAGAGAAGCTTTCTGGGAAACTGCATTGCCATGTGTGAATGCAACTCAGAGAGTTACACGTTTCTCTTCAGTGATCAGTTTTTTAGCACAGTTTTCTGGAAATCTGCAATTAGATACTTCATAGCGCAATGAACATTACAGTGACAAAGGAAATATCCACAGATGAAAACTAGAAAGAAGCTTTCTTAGAAACTTCTTGGTGATGTGTGAATTCATCTCACAGAGTTACACTTATGTTTCGTGGAGCAGTCCATTAACACTCTCTTTGGTGAAACTGAGAAGGGCTTCTTTGGATCACATTGAGGCTACGCTGATAAAGGAAATTTCATCCGTTCAAAACGTGAAAGAAGCTTTCTGAGAAACTTCTTTCTGATCTGTGAGTTCATCTCACAGAGTTACAACCTCTGCCTCAAGAAGCAGTTTGCTAACACTCTTTTCGTGGAATCTGCAAAGTGATATTTGGGAGCCTATTGGGGCCCATGGTGATAAAGGAAATATCCTCACATAATAACTAAAGAGAATCTTTCTGAGAAACTGCATTGCCATGTGTGAATGCATCTCACAGAGTTACACTTATGTTTCGTGGAGCAGTCCATTAACACTGTCTTCGAGGAAACTGAGGAGGGCTTCTTTGGATCACATTGAGGACTACGCTGATAAAGGAAATTTCATCCGTTCAAAACGTGAAAGAAGCTTTCTGAGAAACTTCTTTCTGATCTGTGAGTTCATCCCACAGAGTTACAACCTCTGCCTCAAGAAGCAGTTTGCTAACACTCTTTTCGTGGAATCGGAAAAGTGATATTTGGGAGCCCCTAGGGGCCCATGGTGATAAAGGAAATATCCTCACATAATAACTAAAGAGAAGCTTTCTGAGAAACTGCGTTGCCATGTGTGAATGCAACTCACAGAGTTACACGTTTCTCTTCAGTGATCAGTTTGTTAGCACAGTTTTCTGGAAATCTGCAATTAGATACTTCATAGCGCAATGAACATTACAGTGACAAAGGAAATATCCACAGATGAAAAATAGAAAGAAGCTTTCTTAGAAACTTCTTGGTGATGTGTGAATTCGTCTCACAGAGTTACACTTATGTTTCGTGGAGCAGTCCATTAACACTATCCTTGGGGAAACTGAGAAGGGCTTCTTTAGATCACATTGAGGCCTACGCTGATAAAGGAAATTTCATCCGTTCAAAACGTGAAAGAAGCTTTCTGAGAAACTTCTTTCTGATCTGTGAGTTCATCTCACAGAGTTACAACCTCTGCCTCAAGAAGCAGTTTGCTAACACTCTTTTCGTGGAATCTGCAAGTGATATTTGGGAGCCTATTGGGGCCCATGGTGATAAAGGAATTATCCTCACAGAATAACTAAAGAGGAGCTTTCTGAGAAACTACATTGCCATGTGTGAATGCAACTCACAGAGTTACACGTTTCTCTTCAGTGATCAGTTTGTTAGCACAGTTTTCTGGAAATCTGCAATTAGATACTTCATAGCTCAATGAACATTACAGTGACAAAGGAAATATCCACAGATAAAAACTAGAAAGAAGCTTTCTTAGAAACTTCTTGGTGATGTGTGAAATCATCTCACAGAGTTACACTTATGTTTCGTGGAGCCGTCCATTAACACTGTCTTTGTGGAATCTGAGAAGGGATTCTTTGGATCACGTTGAGGCCTCCGCTGATAAAGGAAATTTCATCCTTTCAAAACGTGAAAGAAGCTTTCTGAGAAACTTCTTTCTGATCTGTGAGTTCATCTCACAGTGTTACAACCTCTGCCTCAAGAAGCAGTTTGCTGACCCTCTTTTCGTGGAATCTGCAAAGTGATATTTGGAGCCTTTTGGGGCCCATGTTGATAAAGGAAATATCCTCACATAATAACTAAAGAGAAGCTTTCTGAGAAACTGCATTGCCATGTGTGAATGCAACTCACAGAGTTACACGTTTCTCTTCAGTGATCAGTTTGTTAGCACAGTTTTCTGGAAATCTGCAATTAGATACTACATAGCGCAATGAACATTACAGTGACAAAGGAAATATCCACAGATGAAAACTGGAAAGAAGCTTTCTTAGAAACTTCTTGGTGATGTGTGAATTCATCTCACAGAGTTACACTTATGTTTCGTGGAGCAGTCCATTAACACTGTCTTTGGGGAAACTGAGAAGGGCTTCTTTGGATCACATTGAGGCCTACGCTGATAAAGGAAATTTCATCCGTTCAAAACGTGAAAGAAGCTTTCTGAGGAACTTCTTTCTGATCTGTGAGTTCACCTCAGAGAGTTACAACCTCTGCCTCAAGAAGCAGTTTGCTAACACTCTTTACGTGGAATCTGCAAAGTGATATTTGGGAGCCTATTGGGGCCCATGGTGATAAAGGAAATATCCTCACATAATAACTAAAGAGAAGCTTTCTGAGAAACTGCATTGCCATGTGTGAATGCAACTCACAGAGTTACACGTTTCTCTTAAGTGATCAGTTTGTTAGCACAGTTTTCTGGAGATCTGCAATTACATACTTCATAGCGCTATGAACATTACAGTGACAAAGGAAATATCCACAGATGAAAACTAGAAAGAAGCCTTCTTAGAAACTCTTGGTGTGTGTGAATCATTTCACAGAGTTCTTATTTGTTTCGTGGAGCAGTCCATTAACACTGTCTTTGTGGAATCTGAGAAGGGATTCTTGGGATCACGTTGAGGCCTCCGCTGATAAAGGAAATTTCATCCGTTCAAAACGTGAAAGAAGCTTTCTGAGAACTGCATTGCCATGTGTGAATGCAACTCACAGAGTTACACGTTTCTCTTCAGTGATCAGTTTGTTAGCACAGTTTTCTGGAAATCTGCAATTAGATACTTCATAGCGCAATGAACATACAGTGACAAAGGAAATATCCGCAGATGAAAACTAGAAAGAAGCTTTCTTAGAAAACTTCGTGGTGATGTGTGAATTCATCTCACAGAGTTACACTATGTTTCGTGGAGCAGTCCATGACACTGTCTTTGAGGAATCTGAGAAGGCTTCTTTGGATCACATTGAGGCCTACGCTGATAAAGGAAATTTCATCCGTTCAAAACGTGAAAGAAGCTTTCTGAGAAACTTCTTTCTGATCTGTGAGTTCATCTCACAGAGTTACAACCTCTGCCTCAAGAAGCAGTTTGCTAACACTCTTTTCGTGGAATCTGCAAGTGATATTTGGGAGCCTATTGGGGCCCATGGTGATAAAGGAATTATCCTCACAGAATAACTAAAGAGGAGCTTTCTGAGAAACTACATTGCCATGTGTGAATGCAACTCACAGAGTTACACGTTTCTCTTCAGTGATCAGTTTGTTAGCACAGTTTTCTGGAAATCTGCAATTAGATACTTCATAGAGCAATGAACATTACAGTGACAAAGGAAATATCCACAGATAAAAACTAGAAAGAAGCTTTCTTAGAAACTTCTTGGTGATGTGTGAATTCATCTCACAGAGTTACACTTATGTTTCGTGGAGTCGTCCATTAACACTGTCTTTGTGGAATCTGAGAAGGGGTTCTTTGGATCACGTTGAGGCCTCTGCTGATAAAGGAAATTTCATCCGTTCAAAACGTGAGAGAAGCTTTCTGAGAAACTTCTTTCTGATCTGTGAGTTCATCTCACAGAGTTACAACCTCTGCCTCAAGAAGCAGTTTGCTAACACTGTTTTCGTGGAATCTGCAAAGTGATATTTGGGGGCTTATTGGGGCCCTTGGTGATAAAGGAAATACCTCACATAATAACTAAAGAGAAGCTTTCTGAGAAACTGCTTTGCCATGAGTGAATGCAACTCACAGAGTTACAAGTTTCTCTGCAGTGATCAGTTTGTTAGCACAGTTTTCTGGAAATCTGCAATTAGATACTTCATAGCGCAATGAACATTACAGTGACAAAGGAAATATCCACAGATGAAAACTGGAAAGAAGCTTTCTTAGAAACTTCTTTGTGATGTGTGAATTCATCTCACAGAGTTACACTTATATATCGTGGAGCAGTCCATTAACACTGTCTTTGGGGTAACTGAGAAGGGCTTCTTTGGATCACATTGAGGCCTACGCTGATAAAGGAAATTTCTCCCGTTCAAAACGTGAAAGAAGCTTTCTGAGGAACTTCTTTCTGATCTGTGAGTTCATCTCACAGAGTTACAACCTCTGCCTCAAGAAGCAGTTTGCTAACACTCTTTTCGTGGAATCTGCAAAGTGATATTTGGGATCCCCTAGGGGCCCATGGTGATAAAGGAAATATCCTCACATAATAACTAAAGAGAAGCTTTCTGAGAAACTGCGTCGCCATGTGTGAATGCAACTCACAGAGTTACACGTTTCTCTTCAGTGTTCAGTTTGTTAGCACAGTTTTCTGGAAATCTGCAATTAGATACTTCATAGCGCAATGAACATTACAGTGACAAAGGAAATATCCACAGATGAAAACTAGAAAGAAGCTTTCTTAGAAACTTCTTGGTGATGTGTGAATTCGTCTCACAGAGTTACACTTATGTTTCGTGGAGCAGTCCATTAACACTATCCTTGGGGAAACTGAGAAGGGCTTCTTTAGATCACATTGAGGCCTACGCTGATAAAGGAAATTTCATCCGTTCAAAACGTGAAAGAAGCATTCTGAGAAACTTCTTTCTTTTCTGTGAGTTCATCTCACAGAGTTACAACTTCTGCCTCAAGAAGCAGTTTGCTAACACTCTTTTCGTGGAATCTGCATAGTGATATTTGGGAGCCTATTGGGGCCCATGGTGACAAAGGAAATATCCTCACATAATAACTAAAGAGATGCTTTCTGAGAAACTGCATTGCATTGTGTGAATGCAACTCAGAGCGTTACACGTTTCTCTTCAGTGATCAGTTTGTTAGCACAGTTTTCTGGAAATCTGCAATTAGATACTTCATAGCGCAATGAACATTACAGTGACAAAGGAAATATCCACAGATGAAAACTGGAAAGAAGCTTTCTTAGAAACTTCTTGGTGATGTGTGAATTCATCTCACAGAGTTACACTTATGTATCGTGGAGCAGTCCATTAACACTGTCTTTGGGGAAACTGAGAAGGGCTTCTTTGGATCACATTGAGGCCTACGCTGATAACGGAAATTTCTTCCGTTCAAAACGTGAAAGAAGCTTTCTGAGGAACTTCTTTCTGATCTGTGAGTTCATCTCACAGAGTTACAACCTCTGCCTCAAGAAGCAGTTTGCTAACACTCTTTTCGTGGAATCTGCAAAGTGATATTTGGGAGCCTATTGGGGCCCATGGTGATAAAGGAAATATCCTCACATAATAACTAAAGAGAAGCTTTCTGAGAAACTGCATTGCCATGTGTGAATGCAACTCACAGAGTTACACGTTTCTCTTAAGTGATCAGTTTGTTAGCACAGTTTTCTGGAGATCTGCAATTACATACTTCATAGCGCTATGAACATTACAGTGACAAAGGAAATATCCACAGATGAAAACTAGAAAGAAGCCTTCTTAGAAACTTCTTGGTGATGTGTGAATTCATCTCACAGAGTTATTATTATGTTTCGTGGAGCAGTCCATTAACACTGTCTTTGTGGAACTGAGAAGGATCTTGGAGAGGCTCGCGAAAAGGGAAAACTTGAACTTTTGGAACTTCACGTTCACACAGAGTTACAACCTCTGCCTCCAGAACTGCTAATCTTTATGAATCTGCAAGTTATTTCATCCCTGTTCCTCACTAAAACGTAAAGAGAAGCTTTCTGAGAAACTGCATTGCCATGTGTGAATGCAACTCACAGAGTTACACGTTTCTCTTCAGTGATCAGTTTGTTTAGCACAGTTTTCTGGAAATCTGCAATTAGATCTTCGTAGCGCAATGAACATGACAGTGACAAAGGAATATCCCAGATGAACACTATAAATCGCTTTTTTTTAGAAACTTCTTGGTGATATGTAATTCACATCTCACGGAGTTACACTTATGTTTCGTGGAGCAGTCCAATTAACACTGTCTTTGAGGAATCTGAGAAGGGGCTTCTTTGGCGATCACATTGAGGCCTACGCTGAATAAAGGAAATTTCATCCGTTCAAAACGTGAAAGAAGCTTTCTGAGAAACTTCTTTCTGATCTGTGAGTTCATCTCACAGCGTTACAACCTCTGCCTCAAGAAGCAGTTTGGTAACACTCTTTTCGTGGAATCTGCAAAGTTATATTTGGGAGCCTATTGTGGCCCATGGTGATAAAGGAAATATCCTCACATAATAACTAAAGAGAAGCTTTCTGAGAAACTGCATTGCCATGTGTGAATGCAACTCACAGAGTTACACGTTTCTCTCCAGTGATCAGTTTGTTAGCACAGTTTTCTGGAAATCTGCAATTAGATACTTCATAGCGCAATGAACATTACAGTGACAAAGGAAGTATCCACAGATGGAAACTGGAAAGAAGCTTTCTTAGAAACTTCTTGGTGATGTGTAAATTCATCTCACAGAGTTACACTTATGTTTCATGGAGCAGTCCATTAACACTGTCTTTGGGGAAACTGAGAAGGGCTTCTTTGGATCACATTGAGGCCTACGCTGATAAAGGAAATTTCTTCCGTTCAAAACGTGAAAGAAGCTTTCTGAGGAACTTCTTTCTGATCTGTGAGTTCATCTCACAGAGTTACAACCTCTGCCTCAAGAAGCAGTTTGCTAACAGTCTTTTCGTGGAATCTGCAAAGTGATATTTGGGAGCCTATTGGTGCCCATGGTGATAAAGGAAATATCCTCACATAATAACTAAAGAGAAGCTTTCTGAGAAACTGCATTGCCATGTGTGAATGCAACTCACAGAGTTACACGTTTCTCTTTAGTGATCAGTTTTTTAGCACAGTTTTCTGGAAATCTGCAATTAGATACTTCATAGCGCAATGAACATTACAGTAACAAAGGAAATATCCACAGATGAAAACTAGAAAGAAGCTTTCTTAGAAACTTCTTGGTAATGTGTGAATTCATCTCACAGAGTTACACTTATGTTTCGTGGAGCAGTCCATTAACACTAGTCTTGGGGAATCTGAGAAGGGCTTCTTTGGATCACATTGAGGACCTACGCTGATAAAGGAAATTTCATCCGTTCAAAACGTGAAAGAAGCATTTCTGAGAAACTTCTTTCTGATCTGTGAGTTCATCTCACAGAGTTACAACCTCTGCCTCAAGAAGCAGTTTGCTAACACTCTTTTCGTGGAATCTGCAAAGTGATATTTGGGAGCCTATTGGGGCCCATGGTGATTAAAGGAAATATCCTCACATAATAACTAAAGAGAAGCTTTCTGAGAAACTGCATTGCCATGTGTGAATGCAACTCACAGAGTTACACGTTTCTCTTCAGTGATCAGTCTGTTAGCACAGTTTTCTGGAAATCTGCAATTAGATACGTCATAGCGCAATGAACATTACAGTGACAAAGGAAATATCCACAGATGAAAACTAGAAAGAAGCTTTCTTAGAAACTTCTTGGTGATGTGTGAATTCATCTCACAGAGTTACACTTATGTTTCGTGGAGCAGTCCATTAACACTGTCTTTGAGGAATCTGAGAAGGGCTTCTTTGGATCACATTGAGGCCTACGCTGATAAAGGAAATTTCATCCGTTCAAAACGTGAAAGAAGCTTTCTGAGAAACTTCTTTCTGATCTGTGAGTTCATCTCACAGAGTTACAACCTCTGCCTCAAGAAGCAGTTTGCTAACACTCTTTTCGTGGAATCTGCAAAGTGATATTTGGGAGCCTATTGGGGCCCATGGTGATAAAGGAATTATCCTCACATAATAACTAAAGAGGAGCTTTCTGAGAAACTACATTGCCATGTGTGAATGCAACTCACAGAGTTACACGTTTCTCTTCAGTGATCAGTTTGTTAGCACAGTTTTCTGGAAATCTGCAATTAGATACTTCATAGCGCAATGAACATTACAGTGACAAAGGAAATATCCACAGATGAAAACTAGAAAGAAGCTTTCTTAGAAACTTCTTGGTGATGTGTGAATTCATCTCACAGAGTTACAATTATGTTTCGTGGAGCAGTCCATTAACACTGTCTTTGTGGAATCTGAGAAGGGATTCTTTGGATCACGTTGAGGCCTCCGCTGATAAAGGAAATTTCATCCGTTCAAAACGTGAAAGAAGCTTTCTGAGAAACTTCTTTCTGATCTGTGAGTTCATCTCACAGAGTTACAACCTCTGCCTCAAGAAGCAGTTTGCTAACCCTCTTTTCGTGGAATCTGCAAAGTGATATTTGGGAGCCTATTGGGGCCCATGTTGATAAAGGAAATATCCTCACATAATAACTAAAGAGAAGCTTTCTGAGAAACTGCATTGCCATGTGTGAATGCAACTCACAGAGTTACACGTTTCTCTTCAGTGATCAGTTTGTTAGCACAGTTTTCTGGAAATCTGCAATTAGATACTACATAGCGCAATGAACATTACAGTGACAAAGGAAATATCCACAGATGAAAACTGGAAAGAAGCTTTCTTAGAAACTTCTTGGTGATGTGTGAATTCATCTCACAGAGTTACACTTATGTTTCGTGGAGCAGTCCATTAACACTGTCTTTGAAGAATCTGAGAAGGGCTTCTTTGGATCACATTGAGGCCTACGCTGATAAAGGAAATTTCATCCGTTCAAAACGTGAAAGAAGCATTCTGAGAAACTTCTTTCTGATCTGTGAGTTCATCTCACAGAGTTACAACCTCTGCCTCAAGAAGCAGTTTGCTAACACTCTTTTCGTGGAATCTGCAAAGTGATATTTGGGAGCCTATGGGGCCCATGGTGATAAAGGAATTATCCTCACATAATAACTAAAGAGAAGCTTTCTGAGAAACTGCATTGCCATGTGTGAATGCAACTCACAGAGTTACACGTATCTCTTCAGTGATCAGTTTGTTAGCACAGTTTTCTGGAAATCTGCAATTAGATACTTCATAGCGCAATGAACATTACAGTGACAAAGGAAATATCCACAGATGAAAACTAGAAAGAAGCTTTCTTAGAAACTTCTTGGTGATGTGTGAATTCATCTCACAGAGTTACACTTATGTTTCGTGGAGCAGTCCATTAACACTGTCTTTGTGGAATCTGAGAAGGGCTTCTTTGGATCACATTGAGGCCTACGCTGATAAAGGAAATTTCATCCGTTCAAAACGTGAAAGAAGCATTCTGAGAAACTTCTTTCTGATCTGTGAGTTCATCTCACAGAGTTACAACCTCTGCCTCAAGAAGCAGTTTGCTAACACTCTTTTCGTGGAATCTGCAAAGTGATATTTGGGAGCCTATTGGGGCCCATGGTGATAAAGGAAATATCCTCACATAATAACTAAAGAGAAGCTTTCTGAGAAACTGCTTTGCCATGAGTGAATGCAACTCACAGAGTTACACGTTTCTCTTCAGTGATCAGTTTGTTAGCACAGATTTCTGGAGATCTGCAATTAGATACTTCATAGCGCAATGAACATTACAGTGACAAAGGAAATATCCACAGATAAAACCTAGAAAGAAGCTTTGTTAGAAATTTCTTGGTGATGTGTGAATTCGTCACACAGACTTACACTTATGTTTCGTGGAGCAGTCCATTAACACTGTGTTTGGGGAAACTGAGAAGGGCTTCTTTGGATCACATTGAGGCCTACGCTGATAAAGGAAATTTCATGCGTTCAAAACGTGAAAGAAGATTTCTGAGAAACTTCTTTCTGATCTGTGAGTTCATCTCACAGAGTTACAACCTCTGCCTCAAGAAGCAGTTTGCTAACACTCTTCTCGTGGAATCTGCAAAGTGATACTTGGGAACCTATTGGAGGCCATGGTGATAAAGGAAATATCCTCACATAATTACTAAAGAGAAGCTTTCTGAGAAACTGCATTGCCATGTGTGAATGCAACTCACAGAGTTACACGTTTCTCTTCAGTGATCAGTCTGTTAGCACAGTTTTCTGGAAATCTGCAATTAGATTCTTCCTAGCACAATGAACATTACAGTGACAAAGGAAATATCCACAGATGAAAACTAGAAAGAAGCTTTCTTAGAAACTTCTTGGTGATGTGTGAATTCATCTCACAGAGTTACACTTATGTTTCGTGGAGCAGTCCATTAACACTGTCTTTGGGGAAACTGAGACGGGATTCTTTGGATCACATTGATGCCTACGCTGATAAAGGAAATTTCATCCGTTCAAAACGTGAAAGAAGCTTTCTGAGAAACTTCTTTCTGATCTGTGAGTTCATCTCACAGAGTTACAACCTCTGCCTCAAGAAGCAGTTTGCTAACACTCTTTTCGTGGAATCTGCAAAGTGATATTAGGGAGCCTATTGGGGCCCATGGTGATAAAGGAAATATCCTCACATAATAACTAAAGAGAAGCTTTCTGAGAAACTGCATTGCCATGTGTGAATGCAACTCACAGAGTTACACGTTTCTCTTCAGTGATCAGTTTGTTAGCACAGTTTTCTGGAAATCTGCAATTAGATACTTCATAGCGCAATGAACATTACAGTGACAAAGGAAATATCCACAGATGAAAACTAGAAAGAAGCTTTCTTAGAAACTTCTTGGTGATGTGTGAATTCATCTCACAGAGTTACACTTATGTTTCGTGGAGCAGTCCATTAACACTGTCTTTGAGGAATCTGAGAAGGGCTTCTTTGGATCACATTGAGGCCTACGCTGATAAAGGAAATTTCATCCGTTCAAAACGTGAAAGAAGCTTTCTGAGAAACTTCTTTCTGATCTGTGAGTTCATCTCACAGAGTTACAACCTCTGCCTCAAGAAGCAGTTTGCTAACACTCTTTTCGTGGAATCTGCAAAGTGATATTTGGGAGCCTATGGGGCCCATGGTGATAAAGGAATTATCCTCACAGAATAACTAAAGAGAAGCTTTCTGAGAAACTGCATTGCCATGTGTGAATGCAACTCACAGAGTTACACGTTTCTCTTCAGTGATCAGTTTGTTAGCACAGTTTTCTGGAAATCTGCAATTAGATACTTCATAGCGCAATGAACATTACAGTGACAATGGAAATATCCACAGATGAAAACTAGAAAGAAGCTTTCTTAGAAACTTCTTGGTGATGTGTGAATTCATCTCACAGAGTTACACTTATGTTTCGTTTCGTGGAGCAGTCCACTAACACTGTCTTTGTGGAATCTGAGAAGGGCTTCTTTGGATCACATTGATGGCCTACGCTGATAAAGGAAATTTCATCCGTTCAAAACGTGAAAGAAGCTTTCTGAGAAACTTCTTTCTGATCTGTGAGTTCATCTCACAGAGTTACAACCTCTGCCTCAAGAAGCAGTTTGCTAACACTCTTTTCGTGGAATCTGCAAAGTGATATTTGGGAGCCTATTGGTGCCCATGGTGATAAAGGAAATATCCTCACATAATAACTAAAGAGAAGCTTTCTGAGAAACTGCATTGCCATGATGTGAATGCAACTCACAGAGTTACACGTTTCTCTTCAGTGATCAGTTTGTTAGCACAGTTTTCTGGAAATCTGCAATTAGATACTTCATAGCGCAATGAACATTACAGTGACAAAGGAAATATCCACAGATGAAACCTAGAAAGAAGCTTTGTTAGAAACTTCTTGGTGATGTGTGAATTCGTCACACAGACTTACACTTATGTTTCGTGGAGCAGTCCATTAACACTGTGTTTGGGGAAACTGAGAAGGGCTTCTTTGGATCACATTGAGGCCTACGCTGATAAAGGAAATTTCATCCGTTCAAAACGTGAAAGAAGATTTCTGAGAAACTTCTTTCTGATCTGTGAGTTCATCTCACAGAGTTACAACCTCTGCCTCAAGAAGCAGTTTGCTAACAGTCTTTTCGTGGAATCTGCAAAGTGATATTTGGGAGCCTATTGGGGCCCATGGTGATAAAGGAAATATCCTCACATAATAACTAAAGAGAAGCTTTCTGAGAAACTGCATTGCCATGTGTGAATGCAACTCACAGAGTTACACGTTTCTCTTCAGTGATCAGTTTGTTAGCACAGTTTTCTGGAAATCTGCAATTAGATACTTCATAGCGCAATGAACATTACAGTGACAAAGGAAATATCCACAGATGAAAACTAGAAAGAAGCTTTCTTAGAAACTTCTTGGTAATGTGTGAATTCATCTCACAGAGTTACACTTATGTTTCGTGGAGCAGTCCATTAACACTAGTCCTTGGGGAATCTGAGAAGGGCTTCTTTGGATCACATTGAGGACCTACGCTGATAAAGGAAATTTCATCCGTTCAAAACGTGAAAGAAGCATTTCTGAGAAACGTCTTTCTGATCTGTGAGTTCATCTCACAGAGTTACAACCTCTGCCTCAAGAAGCAGTTTGCTAACACTCTTTCGTGGAATCTGCAAAGTGATATTTGGGAGCCTATTGGGGCCCATGGTGTATAAAGGAAATATCCTCACATAATAACTAAAGAGAAGCTTTCTGAGAAACTGCATTGCCATGTGTGAATGCAACTCACAGAGTTACACGTTTCTCTTCAGTGATCAGTCTGTTAGCACAGTTTTCTGGAAATCTGCAATTAGATACTTCATAGCGCAATGAACATTACAGTGACAAAGGAAATATCCACAGATGAAAACTAGAAAGAAGCTTTCTTAGAAACTTCTTGGTGATGTGTGAATTCATCTCACAGAGTTACACTTATGTTTCGTGGAGCAGTCCATTAACACTGTCTTTGAGGAATCTGAGAAGGGCTTCTTTGGATCACATTGAGGCCTACGCTGATAAAGGAAATTTCATCCGTTCAAAACGTGAAAGAAGCTTTCTGAGAAACTTCTTTCTGATCTGTGAGTTCATCTCACAGAGTTACAACCTCTGCCTCAAGAAGCAGTTTGCTAACACTCTTTTCGTGGAATCTGCAAAGTGATATTTGGGAGCCTATTGGGGCCCATGGTGATAAAGGAATTATCCTCACATAATAACTAAAGAGAAGCTTTCTGAGAAACTGCATTGCCATGTGTGAATGCAACTCACAGAGTTACACGTTTCTCTTCAGTGATCAGTTTGTTAGCACAGTTTTCTGGAAATCTGCAATTAGATACTTCATAGCGCAATGAACATTACAGTGACAAAGGAAATATCCACAGATGAAAACTAGAAAGAAGCTTCTTAGAAACTTCTTGGTGATGTGTGAATTCATCTCACAGAGTTACACTTATGTTTCGTGGAGCAGTCCATTAACACTGTCTTTGTGGAATCTGAGAAGGGATTCTTTGGATCACATTGAGGCCTACGCTGATAAAGGAAATTTCATCCGTTCAAAACGTGAAAGAAGCTTTCTGAGAAACTTCTTTCTGATCTGTGAGTTCATCTCACAGAGTTACAACCTCTGCCTCAAGAAGCAGTTTGCTAACACTCTTTTCGTGGAATCTGCAAAGTGATATTTGGGAGCCTATTGGGGCCCATGGTGATAAAGGAAATATCCTCACATAATAACTAAAGAGAAGCTTTCTGAGAAACTGCATTGCCATGTGTGAATGCAACTCACAGAGTTACACGTTTCTCTTCAGTGATCAGTTTGTTAGCACAGTTTTCTGGAAATCTGCAATTAGATACTTCATAGCGCAATGAACATTACAGTGACAAAGGAAATATCCACAGATGAAAACTAGAAAGAAGCTTTCTTAGAAACTTCTTGGTGATGTGTGAATTCATCTCACAGAGTTACACTTATGTTTCGTGGAGCAGTCCATTAACACTGTCTTTGAGGAATCTGAGAAGGGCTTCTTTGGATCACATTGAGGCCTACGCTGATAAAGGAAATTTCATCCGTTCAAAACGTGAAAGAAGCTTTCTGAGAAACTTCTTTCTGATCTGTGAGTTCATCTCACAGAGTTACAACCTCTGCCTCAAGAAGCAGTTTGCTAACACTCTTTTCGTGGAATCTGCAAAGTGATATTTGGGAGCCTATTGGGGCCCATGGTGATAAAGGAAATATCCTCACATAATAACTAAAGAGAAGCTTTCTGAGAAACTGCATTGCCATGTGTGAATGCAACTCACAGAGTTACACGTTTCTCTTCAGTGATCAGTTTGTTAGCACAGTTTTCTGGAAATCTGCAATTAGATACTTCATAGCGCAATGAACATTACAGTGACAAAGGAAATATCCACAGATGAAAACTAGAAAGAAGCTTTCTTAGAAACTTCTTGGTGATGTGTGAATTCATCTCACAGAGTTACACTTATGTTTCGTGGAGCAGTCCATTAACACTGTCTTTGAGGAAATCTGAGAAGGGCTTCTTTGGATCACATTGAGGCCTACGCTGATAAAGGAAATTTCATTCCGTTCAAAACGTGAAAGAAGCTTTCTGAGAAACTTCTTTCTGATCTGTGAGTTCATCTCACAGAGTTACAACCTCTGCCTCAAGAAGCAGTTTGCTAACACTCTTTTCGTGGAATCTGCAAAGTGATATTTGGGAGCCTATTGGGGCCCATGGTGATAAAGGAAATATCCTCACATAATAACTAAAGAGAAGCTTTCTGAGAAACTGCATTGCCATGTGTGAATGCAACTCACAGAGTTACACGTTTCTCTTCAGTGATCAGTTTGTTAGCACAGTTTTCTGGAAATCTGCAATTAGATACTTCATAGCGCAATGAACATTACAGTGAACAAAGGAAATATCCACAGATGAAAACTAGAAAGAAGCTTTCTTAGAAACTTCTTGGTAATGTGTGAATTCATCTCACAGAGTTACACTTATGTTTCGTGGAGCAGTCCATTAACACTAGTCCTTGGGGAACCTGAGAAGGGCTTCTTTGGATCACATTGAGGCCTACGCTGATAAAGGAAATTTCATCCGTTCAAAACGTGAAAGAAGCATTCTGAGAAACTTCTTTCTGATCTGTGAGTTCATCTCACAGAGTTACAACCTCTGCCTCAAGAAGCAGTTTGCTAACACTCTTTTCGTGGAATCTGCAAAGTGATATTTGGGAGCCTATTGGGGCCCATGGTGATTAAAGGAAATATCCTCACATAATAACTAAAGAGAAGCTTTCTGAGAAACTGCATTGCCATGTGTGAATGCAACTCACAGAGTTACACGTTTCTCTTCAGTGATCAGTCTGTTAGCACAGTTTTCTGGAAATCTGCAATTAGATACTTCATAGCGCAATGAACATTACAGTGACAAAGGAAATATCCACAGATGAAAACTAGAAAGAAGCTTTCTTAGAAACTTCTTGGTGATGTGTGAATTCATCTCACAGAGTTACACTTATGTTTCGTGGAGCAGTCCATTAACACTGTCTTTGAGGAATCTGAGAAGGGCTTCTTTGGATCACATTGAGGCCTACGCTGATAAAGGAAATTTCATCCGTTCAAAACGTGAAAGAAGCTTTCTGAGAAACTTCTTTCTGATCTGTGAGTTCATCTCACAGAGTTACAACCTCTGCCTCAAGAAGCAGTTTGCTAACACTCTTTTCGTGGAATCTGCAAAGTGATATTTGGAGCCTATTGGGGCCCATGGTGATAAAGGAATATCCTCACATAATAACTAAAGAGAGCTTTCTGAGAAACTACATTGCCATGTGTGAATGCAACTCACAGAGTTACACGTTTCTCTTCAGTGATCAGTTTGTTAGCACAGTTTTCTGGAAATCTGCAATTAGATACTTCATAGCGCAATGAACATTACAGTGACAAAGGAAATATCCACAGATGAAAACTAGAAAGAAGCTTCTTAGAAACTTCTTGGTGATGTGTGAATTCATCTCACAGAGTTACAACTTATGTTTCGTGGAGCAGTCCATTAAACACTGTCTTTGTAGGAATCTGAGAAGGGATTCTCTGGATCACATTGAGGCCTACGCTGATAAAGGAAATTTCATCCGTTCAAAACGTGAAAGAAGCTTTCTGAGAAACTTCTTTCTGATCTGTGAGTTCATCTCACAGAGTTACAACCTCTGCCTCAAGAAGCAGTTTGCTAACACCTCTTTTCGTGGAATCTGCAAAGTGATATTTGGAGCCTTTTGGGGCCCATGTTGATAAAGGAAATATCCTCACATAATAACTAAAGAGAAGCTTTCTGAGAAACTGCATTGCCATGTGTGAATGCAACTCACAGAGTTACACGTTTCTCTTCAGTGATCAGTTTGTTAGCACAGTTTTCTGGAAATCTGCAATTAGATTACTTACATAGCGCAATGAACATTACAGTGACAAAGGAAATATCCACAGATGAAAACTAGAAAAAGAGCTTTCTTAGAAACCTCTGGTGATGTGTGAATTCATCTCACGAGTTACACTTATGTTTCGTGGGAGCAGTCCACTTAACACTGTCTTTGAGGCGGATCTGACGGAAGGGCTTCTTTGGAATCACAATTGAGGACTACGCTGCTAAAGGAAATTTCAATCCGTTCAAAACGTGAAAGAAGCTTCTGAGAAACTTCTTTCTGATCTGTGAGTTCATCTCACAGAGTTACAACCTCTGCCTCAAGAAGCAGTTTGCTAACACTCTTTTCGTGGAATCTGCAAAGTGATATTTGGGAGCCTATTGGGGCCATGGTGATAAAGGAAATATCCTCACATAATAACTAAAGAGAGCTTTCTGAGAAACTGCATTGCCATGTGTGAATGCAACTCACAGAGTTACACGTTCTCTTCAGTGATCAGTTTGTTAGCACAGTTTTCTGGAAATCTGCAATTAGATACTTCATAGCGCAATGAACATTACAGTGACAAAGGAAATATCCACAGATGAAAACTAGAAAGAAGCTTTCT